>NW_026543074.1:0-60517 GCF_028750875.1 Macrosteles quadrilineatus | reverse complement strand
CAAGGCTGTACAAGTGTGTTCAAGGTTGTACAAGTGTGTACAAGGTTGTACAAGTGTGTACAAGGTTGTACAAGTGTGTACAAGGGTGTACAATTGTGTACAAGGATGTACAAGTGTGTACAAGGTTGTACAAGTGTGTACAAGGATGTACAAGTTTGTACAAGGGCTGTACAAGTGTGTACGATGTGTAAAAGTTTGTACAAGGGTGTACAAGTTTGTACAAGTGTGTACAAGGTTGTACAATTGTGTACAAGGCTGTACAAGTGTGTACAAGGTTGTACAATTTTGTACAAGGTTGTACAAGTGTGTACAAGGTTGTACAAGTGTGTACAAGGTTGTACAAGTGTGTACAAGGTTGTACAAGTGTGTACAAGGCTGTACAATTGTGTACAAGGTTGTACAAGTGTGTACAAGGTTGTACAAGTGTGTACAAGGTTGTACAATTGTGTACAAGGCTGTACAAGTGTGTTCAAGGTTGTACAAGTGTGTACAAGGTTGTACAAGTGTGTACAAGGGTGTACAATTTTGTACAAGGATGTACAAGTGTGTACAAGGTTGTACAAGTGTGTACAAGGATGTACAAGTTTGTACAAGGGCTGTACAAGTGTGTACGATGTGTAAAAGTTTGTACAAGGGTGTACAAGTTTGTACAAGTGTGTACAAGGTTGTACAATTGTGTACAAGGCTGTACAAGTGTGTACAAGGTTGTACAATTTTGTACAAGGCTGTACAAGTGTGTACAAGGTTGTACAAGTGTGTTCAAGGCTGTACAATTGTGTACAAGGTTGTACAAGTGTGTACAAGGTTGTACAAGTGTGTACAAGGTTGTACAATTGTGTACAAGGCTGTACAAGTGTGTACAAGGTTGTACAAGTGTGTACAAGGTTGTACAAGTGTGTACAAGGTTGTACAATTGTGTACAAGGTTGTACAAGTGTGTACAAGGTTGTACAAGTGTGTACAAGGGTGTACAAGTGTGTACAAGGTTGTACAAGTGTGTACAAGCTTTTACAAGTGTGTACAAGGGTGTACAAGTGTGTACAAGTTTGTACAAGTTTGTACAAGGTTGTACAAAAGTGTACAAGGTTATACAATTGTGTACAAGGTTGTACAAGTGTGTACAAGGTTGTACAAGTGTGTACAAGCTTTTACAAGTGTGTACAAGGGTGTACAAGTGTGTACAAGTTTGTACAAGGTTGTACAAGTGTGTACAAGGTTGTACAAGTGTGTACAAGGTTGTACAAGTGTGTACAAGGTTGTACAAGTGTGTACAAGGTTGTACAAGTGTGTACAAGTTTTTAAATTGTGTACATGGGTGTACAATTGTGTACAAGGCTGTACAAGTGTGTACAAGGTTGTACAAGTGTGTACAAGGTTGTAACAGGGGGTACAAGGTTGTACAAGTGTGTACAAGGTTGTACAAGTGTGTACAAGGGTGAACAGGTTTGTACAATGTTGTACAAGTGTGTACAAGTTTGTACAAGGTTGTACAAGTGTGTACAAGGGTGTACAAGTGTGTACAAGGGTGCACAAGTGTGTACAAGGGTGTACAATCGTGTACAAGCTTGTACAAGTGTGTACAAGGGTGTACAGGTTTGTACAAGGTTGTACAAGGTTGTACAAGTGTGTACAAGGGTGTACAAATGTGTACAAGGTTGTACAAGTGTGTACAAGGTTGTACAAGTGTGTACAAGGATGTACAAGTGTGTACAAGGTTGTACAAGTGTGTACAAGGTTGTACAAGTGTGTACAAGGTTGTACAAGTGTGTACAAGGGTGTACAAGTGTGTACAAGGTTGTACAAGTTTTTACAAGGTTGTACAAGTGTGTACAAGGGTGTAAAATCGTGTACAAGGATGTACAAGTTTGTACAAGTTTGTACAAGGTTGTACAAGTGTGTACAAGGATGTACAAGTTTGTACAAGGGTGTACAAGTGTGTACGATAAGTAAAAGTGTGTACAAGGGTGTACAAGGTTGTACAAGTGTAAACAAGGTTGTACAAGTGTGTACAAGGTTGTACAATTGTGTACAAGGCTGTACAAGTGTGTACAAGGTTGTACAAGTGTGTACAAGGTTGTACAAGTGTGTACAAGGTTGTACAATAGTGTGTCAGGTTGTACAAGTGTGTACAAGGTTGTACAAGTGTGTACAAGGGTGTACAATCGTGTACAAGGATGTACAAGTTTGTACAAGTTTGTACAAGTTTGTACAAGGTTGTACAAGTGTGTACAAGGATGTACAAGTTTGTACAAGGGAGTACAAGTTTGTACAAGATTGTACAAGTGTGTACTGGGTTGTACAAGTGTGTACAAGATTGTATAAGTTTGTACAAGGTTGTACAAGTGTGTACAAGGGTGTACAAGTGTGTACAAATGTGTACAAGTTTTACAAGGTTGTACAAGTGTGTACAAGGTTGTACAAGTTGTGTACAAGGTTGTACATGTGTGTACAAGGGTGTACAAGTTTTTACAAGGCTGTACAAGTGTGTACAAGGTTGTACAAGGTTGTACAAGGCTGTACAAGTGTGTACAAGGTTGTACAAGGTTGTACAAGTGTGTACAAGGGTGTACAAGTTTTTACAAGGTTGTACAAGTGTGTACAAGGTTGTACAAGTGTGTACAAGGCTGTACAATTGTGTACAAGGTTGTACAAGTGTGTACAAGGTTGTACAAGTGTGTACAAGGTTGTACAATTGTGTACAAGGCTGTACAAGTGTGTACAAGGTTGTACAAGTGTGTACAAGGCTGTACAATTGTGTACAAGGTTGTACAAGTGTGTACAAGGTTGTACAAGTGTGTACAAGGTTGTACAATTGTGTACAAGGCTGTACAAGTGTGTTCAAGGTTGTACAAGTGTGTACAAGGTTGTACAAGTGTGTACAAGGGTGTACAATTGTGTACAAGGATGTACAAGTGTGTACAAGGTTATACAAGTGTGTACAAGGATGTACAAGTTTGTACAAGGGCTGTACAAGTGTGTACGATGTGTAAAAGTTTGTACAAGGGTGTACAAGTTTGTACAAGTGTGTACAAGGTTGTACAATTGTGTACAAGGCTGTACAAGTGTGTACAAGGTTGTACAATTTTGTACAAGGCTGTACAAGTGTGTACAAGGTTGTACAAGTGTGTTCAAGGCTGTACAATTGTGTACAAGGTTGTACAAGTGTGTACAAGGTTGTACAAGTGTGTACAAGGTTGTACAAGTGTGTACAAGGTTGTACAAGTGTGTACAAGGTTGTACAAGTGTGTTCAAGGTTGTACAAGTGTGTACAAGGTTGTATAAGTGTGTACGAGGTTGTACAATTGTGTACAAGGTTGTACAAGTGTGTACAAGTATGTACAATTGTGTACAAGGCTGTACAAGTGTGTACAAGGTTGTACAAGGTTGTACAAGTGTGTACAAGGGTGTACAAGTTTTTACAAGGTTGTACAAGTGTGTACAAGGTTGTACAAGTGTGTACAAGGCTGTACAATTGTGTACAAGGTTGTACAAGTGTGTACAAGGTTGTACAAGTGTGTAAAAGGTTGTACAATTGTGTACAAGGCTGTACAAGTGTGTACAAGGTTGTACAAGTGTGTACAAGGTTGTACAAGTGTGTACAAGGTTGTACAAGTGTGTACAAGGTTGTACAAGTGTGTACAAGGTTGTACAAGTGTGTACAAGGGTGTAAAATCGTGTACAAGGATGTACAAGTTTGTACAAGTTTGTACAAGGTTGTACAAGTGTGTACAAGGATGTACAAGTTTGTACAAGGGTGTACAAGTGTGTACGATAAGTAAAAGTGTGTACAAGGGTGTACAAGGTTGTACAAGTGTGTACAAGGTTTTACAATTGTGTACAAGGCTGTACAAGTGTGTACAAGGTTGTACAAGTGTGTACAAGGTTGTACAATTGTGTACAAGGCTGTACAAGTGTGTACAAGGTTGTACAAGTGTGTACAAGGCTGTACTATTGTGTACAAGGTTGTACAAGTGTGTACAAGGTTGTACAAGTGTGTACAAGGTTGTACAATTGTGTACAAGGCTGTACAAGTGTGTTCAAGGTTGTAATAGTGTGTACAAGGTTGTACAAGTGTGTACAAGGGTGTACAATTGTGTACAAGGATGTACAAGTGTGTACAAGGTTGTACAAGTGTGTACAAGGATGTACAAGTTTGTACAAGGGCTGTACAAGTGTGTACGATGTGTAAAAGTTTGTACAAGGGTGTACAAGTTTGTACAAGTGTGTACAAGGTTGTACAATTGTGTACAAGGCTGTACAAGTGTGTACAAGGTTGTACAATTTTGTACAAGGCTGTACAAGTGTGTACAAGGATGTACAAGTGTGTACAAGGCTGTACAATTGTGTACAAGGTTGTACAAGTTTGTACAAGGGTGTACAAGTGTGTACGATAAGTAAAAGTGTGTACAAGGGTGTACAAGGTTGTACAAGTGTGTACAAGGTTGTACAATTGTGTACAAGGCTGTACAAGTGTGTACAAGGTTGTACAATTGTGTACAAGGTTGTACAATTGTGTACAAGGCTGTACAAGTGTGTAAAAGGTTGTACAAGTGTGTACAAGGTTGTACAAGTGTGTACAAGGTTGTACAAGTGTGTACAAGGTTGTACAAGTGTGTACAAGGTTGTACAAGTGTGTTCAAGGTTGTACAAGTGTGTACAAGGTTGTATAAGTGTGTACGAGGTTGTACAATTGTGTACAAGGTTGTACAAGTGTGTACAAGTATGTACAATTGTGTACAAGGCTGTACAAGTGTGTACAAGGTTGTACAAGGTTGTACAAGTGTGTACAAGGGTGTACAAGTTTTTACAAGGTTGTACAAGTGTGTACAAGGTTGTACAAGTGTGTACAAGGCTGTACAATTGTGTACAAGGTTGTACAAGTGTGTACAAGGTTGTACAAGTGTGTAAAAGGTTGTACAATTGTGTACAAGGCTGTACAAGTGTGTACAAGGTTGTACAAGTGTGTACAAGGCTGTACAATTGTGTACAAGGTTGTACAAGTGTGTACAAGGTTTTACAAGTGTGTACAAGGTTGTACAATTGTGTACAAGACTGTACAAGTGTGTACAAAGTTGTGCAAGTGTGTACAAGGTTGTACAAGTGTGTACAAGGTTGTACAATTGTGTACAAGGTTGTACAAGTGTGTACAAGGTTGTACAAGTGTGTACAAGGGTGTACAATCGTGTACAAGGATGTACAAGTTCGTACAAGATTGTACAAGTGTGTACTGGGTTGTACAAGTGTGTACAAGATTGTATAAGTTTGTACAAGGTTGTACAAGTGTGTACAAGGGTGTACAAGTGTGTACAAATGTGTACAAGTGTGTTCAGGGGTGTACAAGTTTGTACAAGGGTGTACAAGTTTTACAAGGTTGTACAAGTGTGTACAAGGTTGTACAAGTTGTGTACTGGGTTGTACAAGTGTGTACAAGATTGTATAAGTTTGTACAAGGTTGTACAAGTGTGTACAAGGATGTACAAGTTTGTACAAGGGTGCACAAGTGTGTACAAGGGTGTACAATCGTGTACAAGCTTGTACAAGTGTGTACAAGGGTGTACAGGTTTGTACAAGGTTGTACAAGGTTGTACAAGTGTGTACAATAGTGTACAAATGTGTACAAGGATGTAAAAGTTTGTACAAGTTTGTACAAGGTTGTACAAGTGTGTACAAGGTTGTACAATTGTGTACAAGGCTGTACAAGTGTGTACAAGGTTGTACAAGTGTGTACAAGGTTGTACAAGTGTGTACAAGGTTGTACAAGTGTGTATCAGGTTGTACAAGTGTGTACAAGGTTGTACAAGTGTGTACAAGGTTGTACAAGTGTGTACAAGGTTGTACAAGTGTGTACAAGGTTGTACAAGTGTGTATCAGGTTGTACAAGTGTGTACAAGGATGTACAAGTGTGTACAAGGTTGTACAAGTGTGTACAAGGATGTACAAGTTTGTACAAGGTTGTACAAGTGTGTACAAGGATGTACAAGTTTGTACAAGGGTGCACAAGTGTGTACAAGGGTGAACAATCGTGTACAAGCTTGTACAAGTGTGTACAAGGGTGTACAGGTTTGTACAAGGTTGTACAAGGTTGTACAAGTGTGTACAAGGGTGTACAAATGTGTACAAGGTTGTACAAGTGTGTACAAGGTTGTACAAGTGTGTACAAGGTTGTACAAGTGTGTACAAGGTTGTACAAGTGTGTACAAGGTTGTACAAGTGTGTACAAGGTTGTACAAGTGTGTACAAGGGTGTACAAGTGTGTACAAGGTTGTACAAGTTTTTACAAGGTTGTACAAGTGTGTACAAGGGTGTAAAATCGTGTACAAGGATGTACAAGTTTGTACAAGTTTGTACAAGGTTGTACAAGTGTGTACAAGGATGTACAAGTTTGTACAAGGGTGTACAAGTGTGTACGATAAGTAAAAGTGTGTACAAGGGTGTACAAGGTTGTACAAGTGTGTACAAGGTTGTACAATTGTGTACAAGGCTGTACAACTGTGTACAAGGTTCTACAATTGTGTACAAGGCTGTACAAGTGTGTACAAGGTTGTACAAGTGTGTACAAGGTTGTACAAGTGTGTACAAGGATGTACAAGTTTGTACAAGGGTGTACAAGTGTGTACGATGTGTAAAAGTTTGTACAAGGGTGTACAAGGTTGTACAAGTGTGTACAAGGTTGTACAAATGTGTACAAGGCTGTACAATTTTGTACAAGGCTGTACAAGTGTGTACAAGGCTGTACAAGTGTGTACAAGGTTGTACAATTGTGTACAAGGCTGTACAATTGTGTACAAGGTTGTACAAGTGTAAACAAGGTTGTACAAGTGTGTACAAGGTTGTACAATTGTGTACAAGGCTGTACAAGTGTGTACAAGGTTGTACAAGTGTGTACAAGGTTGGACAAGTGTGTACAAGGTTGTACAATAGTGTGTCAGGTTGTACAAGTGTGTACAAGGTTGTACAAGTGTGTACAAGGGTGTACAATCGTGTACAAGGATGTACAAGTTTGTACAAGTTTGTACAAGGTTGTACAAGTGTGTACAAGGATGTACAAGTTTGTACAAGGGAGTACAAGTTTGTACAAGATTGTACAAGTGTGTACTGGGTTGTACAAGTGTGTACAAGATTGTATAAGTTTGTACAAGGTTGTACAAGTGTGTACAAGGGTGTACAAGTGTGTACAAATGTGTACAAGTTTTACAAGGTTGTACAAGTGTGTACAAGGTTGTACAAGTTGTGTACAAGGTTGTACATGTGTGTACAAGGGTGTACAAGTTTTTACAAGGCTGTACAAGTGTGTACAAGGTTGTACAAGGTTGTACAAGGCTGTACAAGTGTGTACAAGGTTGTACAAGGTTGTACAAGTGTGTACAAGGGTGTACAAGTTTTTACAAGGTTGTACAAGTGTGTACAAGGTTGTACAAGTGTGTACAAGGCTGTACAATTGTGTACAAGGTTGTACAAGTGTGTACAAGGTTGTACAAGTGTGTACAAGGTTGTACAATTGTGTACAAGGTTGTACAATTGTGTACAAGGCTGTACAAGTGTGTTCAAGGTTGTACAAGTGTGTACAAGGTTGTACAAGTGTGTACAAGGTTGTACAAGTGTGTACAAGGGTGTACAATTGTGTACAAGGATGTACAAGTGTGTACAAGGTTGTACAAGTGTGTACAAGGATGTACAAGTTTGTACAAGGGCTGTACAAGTGTGTACGATGTGTAAAAGTTTGTACAAGGGTGTACAAGTTTGTACAAGTGTGTACAAGGTTGTACAATTGTGTACAAGGCTGTACAAGTGTGTACAAGGTTGTACAATTTTGTACAAGGTTGTACAAGTGTGTACAAGGTTGTACAAGTGTGTACAAGGTTGTACAAGTGTGTACAAGGTTGTACAAGTGTGTACAAGGCTGTACAATTGTGTACAAGGTTGTACAAGTGTGTACAAGGTTGTACAAGTGTGTACAAGGTTGTACAATTGTGTACAAGGCTGTACAAGTGTGTTCAAGGTTGTACAAGTGTGTACAAGGTTGTACAAGTGTGTACAAGGGTGTACAATTTTGTACAAGGATGTACAAGTGTGTACAAGGTTGTACAAGTGTGTACAAGGATGTACAAGTTTGTACAAGGGCTGTACAAGTGTGTACGATGTGTAAAAGTTTTTACAAGGGTGTACAAGTTTGTACAAGTGTGTACAAGGTTGTACAATTGTGTACAAGGCTGTACAAGTGTGTACAAGGTTGTACAATTTTGTACAAGGCTGTACAAGTGTGTACAAGGTTGTACAAGTGTGTTCAAGGCTGTACAATTGTGTACAAGGTTGTACAAGTGTGTACAAGGTTGTACAAGTGTGTACAAGGTTGTACAATTGTGTACAAGGCTGTACAAGTGTGTACAAGGTTGTACAAGTGTGTACAAGGTTGTACAAGTGTGTACAAGGTTGTACAATTGTGTACAAGGTTGTACAAGTGTGTACAAGGTTGTACAAGTGTGTACAAGGGTGTACAAGTGTGTACAAGGTTGTACAAGTGTGTACAAGCTTTTACAAGTGTGTACAAGGGTGTACAAGTGTGTACAAGTTTGTACAAGTTTGTACAAGGTTGTACAAAAGTGTACAAGGTTATACAATTGTGTACAAGGTTGTACAAGTGTGTACAAGGTTGTACAAGTGTGTACAAGCTTTTACAAGTGTGTACAAGGGTGTACAAGTGTGTACAAGTTTGTACAAGGTTGTACAAGTGTGTACAAGGTTGTACAAGTGTGTACAAGGTTGTACAAGTGTGTACAAGGTTGTACAAGTGTGTACAAGGTTGTACAAGTGTGTACAAGTTTTTAAATTGTGTACATGGGTGTACAATTGTGTACAAGGCTGTACAAGTGTGTACAAGGTTGTACAAGTGTGTACAAGGTTGTAACAGGGGGTACAAGGTTGTACAAGTGTGTACAAGGTTGTACAAGTGTGTACAAGGGTGAACAGGTTTGTACAATGTTGTACAAGTGTGTACAAGTTTGTACAAGGTTGTACAAGTGTGTACAAGGGTGTACAAGTGTGTACAAGGGTGCACAAGTGTGTACAAGGGTGTACAATCGTGTACAAGCTTGTACAAGTGTGTACAAGGGTGTACAGGTTTGTACAAGGTTGTACAAGGTTGTACAAGTGTGTACAAGGGTGTACAAATGTGTACAAGGTTGTACAAGTGTGTACAAGGTTGTACAAGTGTGTACAAGGTTGTACAAGTGTGTACAAGGTTGTACAAGTGTGTACAAGGTTGTACAAGTGTGTACAAGGTTGTACAAGTGTGTACAAGGGTGTACAAGTGTGTACAAGGTTGTACAAGTTTTTACAAGGTTGTACAAGTGTGTACAAGGGTGTAAAATCGTGTACAAGGATGTACAAGTTTGTACAAGTTTGTACAAGGTTGTACAAGTGTGTACAAGGATGTACAAGTTTGTACAAGGGTGTACAAGTGTGTACGATAAGTAAAAGTGTGTACAAGGGTGTACAAGGTTGTACAAGTGTAAACAAGGTTGTACAAGTGTGTACAAGGTTGTACAATTGTGTACAAGGCTGTACAAGTGTGTACAAGGTTGTACAAGTGTGTACAAGGTTGTACAAGTGTGTACAAGGTTGTACAATAGTGTGTCAGGTTGTACAAGTGTGTACAAGGTTGTACAAGTGTGTACAAGGGTGTACAATCGTGTACAAGGATGTACAAGTTTGTACAAGTTTGTACAAGTTTGTACAAGGTTGTACAAGTGTGTACAAGGATGTACAAGTTTGTACAAGGGAGTACAAGTTTGTACAAGATTGTACAAGTGTGTACTGGGTTGTACAAGTGTGTACAAGATTGTATAAGTTTGTACAAGGTTGTACAAGTGTGTACAAGGGTGTACAAGTGTGTACAAATGTGTACAAGTTTTACAAGGTTGTACAAGTGTGTACAAGGTTGTACAAGTTGTGTACAAGGTTGTACATGTGTGTACAAGGGTGTACAAGTTTTTACAAGGCTGTACAAGTGTGTACAAGGTTGTACAAGGTTGTACAAGGCTGTACAAGTGTGTACAAGGTTGTACAAGGTTGTACAAGTGTGTACAAGGGTGTACAAGTTTTTACAAGGTTGTACAAGTGTGTACAAGGTTGTACAAGTGTGTACAAGGCTGTACAATTGTGTACAAGGTTGTACAAGTGTGTACAAGGTTGTACAAGTGTGTACAAGGTTGTACAATTGTGTACAAGGCTGTACAAGTGTGTACAAGGTTGTACAAGTGTGTACAAGGCTGTACAATTGTGTACAAGGTTGTACAAGTGTGTACAAGGTTGTACAAGTGTGTACAAGGTTGTACAATTGTGTACAAGGCTGTACAAGTGTGTTCAAGGTTGTACAAGTGTGTACAAGGTTGTACAAGTGTGTACAAGGGTGTACAATTGTGTACAAGGATGTACAAGTGTGTACAAGGTTGTACAAGTGTGTACAAGGATGTACAAGTTTGTACAAGGGCTGTACAAGTGTGTACGATGTGTAAAAGTTTGTACAAGGGTGTACAAGTTTGTACAAGTGTGTACAAGGTTGTACAATTGTGTACAAGGCTGTACAAGTGTGTACAAGGTTGTACAATTTTGTACAAGGCTGTACAAGTGTGTACAAGGTTGTACAAGTGTGTTCAAGGCTGTACAATTGTGTACAAGGTTGTACAAGTGTGTACAAGGTTGTACAAGTGTGTACAAGGTTGTACAAGTGTGTACAAGGTTGTACAAGTGTGTACAAGGTTGTACAAGTGTGTTCAAGGTTGTACAAGTGTGTACAAGGTTGTATAAGTGTGTACGAGGTTGTACAATTGTGTACAAGGTTGTACAAGTGTGTACAAGTATGTACAATTGTGTACAAGGCTGTACAAGTGTGTACAAGGTTGTACAAGGTTGTACAAGTGTGTACAAGGGTGTACAAGTTTTTACAAGGTTGTACAAGTGTGTACAAGGTTGTACAAGTGTGTACAAGGCTGTACAATTGTGTACAAGGTTGTACAAGTGTGTACAAGGTTGTACAAGTGTGTAAAAGGTTGTACAATTGTGTACAAGGCTGTACAAGTGTGTACAAGGTTGTACAAGTGTGTACAAGGCTGTACAATTGTGTACAAGGTTGTACAAGTGTGTACAAGGTTTTACAAGTGTGTACAAGGTTGTACAATTGTGTACAAGACTGTACAAGTGTGTACAAAGTTGTGCAAGTGTGTACAAGGTTGTACAAGTGTGTACAAGGTTGTACAATTGTGTACAAGGTTGTACAAGTGTGTACAAGGTTGTACAAGTGTGTACAAGGGTGTACAATCGTGTACAAGGATGTACAAGTTCGTACAAGATTGTACAAGTGTGTACTGGGTTGTACAAGTGTGTACAAGATTGTATAAGTTTGTACAAGGTTGTACAAGTGTGTACAAGGGTGTACAAGTGTGTACAAATGTGTACAAGTGTGTTCAGGGGTGTACAAGTTTGTACAAGGGTGTACAAGTTTTACAAGGTTGTACAAGTGTGTACAAGGTTGTACAAGTTGTGTACTGGGTTGTACAAGTGTGTACAAGATTGTATAAGTTTGTACAAGGTTGTACAAGTGTGTACAAGGATGTACAAGTTTGTACAAGGGTGCACAAGTGTGTACAAGGGTGTACAATCGTGTACAAGCTTGTACAAGTGTGTACAAGGGTGTACAAGGTTGTACAAGTGTGTACAAGGTTTTACAAGTGTGTACAAGGTTGTACAATTGTGTACAAGACTGTACAAGTGTGTACAAAGTTGTGCAAGTGTGTACAAGGTTGTACAAGTGTGTACAAGGTTGTACAAGTGTGTACAAGGTTGTACAAGTGTGTATCAGGTTGTACAAGTGTGTACAAGGTTGTACAAGTGTGTACAAGGTTGTACAAGTGTGTACAAGGTTGTACAAGTGTGTACAAGGTTGTACAAGTGTGTACAAGGTTGTACAAGTGTGTATCAGGTTGTACAAGTGTGTACAAGGATGTACAAGTGTGTACAAGGTTGTACAAGTGTGTACAAGGATGTACAAGTTTGTACAAGGTTGTACAAGTGTGTACAAGGATGTACAAGTTTGTACAAGGGTGCACAAGTGTGTACAAGGGTGAACAATCGTGTACAAGCTTGTACAAGTGTGTACAAGGGTGTACAGGTTTGTACAAGGTTGTACAAGGTTGTACAAGTGTGTACAAGGGTGTACAAATGTGTACAAGGTTGTACAAGTGTGTACAAGGTTGTACAAGTGTGTACAAGGTTGTACAAGTGTGTACAAGGTTGTACAAGTGTGTACAAGGTTGTACAAGTGTGTACAAGGTTGTACAAGTGTGTACAAGGGTGTACAAGTGTGTACAAGGTTGTACAAGTTTTTACAAGGTTGTACAAGTGTGTACAAGGGTGTAAAATCGTGTACAAGGATGTACAAGTTTGTACAAGTTTGTACAAGGTTGTACAAGTGTGTACAAGGATGTACAAGTTTGTACAAGGGTGTACAAGTGTGTACGATAAGTAAAAGTGTGTACAAGGGTGTACAAGGTTGTACAAGTGTGTACAAGGTTGTACAATTGTGTACAAGGCTGTACAACTGTGTACAAGGTTGTACAATTGTGTACAAGGCTGTACAAGTGTGTACAAGGTTGTACAAGTGTGTACAAGGTTGTACAAGTGTGTACAAGGATGTACAAGTTTGTACAAGGGTGTACAAGTGTGTACGATGTGTAAAAGTTTGTACAAGGGTGTACAAGGTTGTACAAGTGTGTACAAGGTTGTACAAATGTGTACAAGGCTGTACAATTTTGTACAAGGCTGTACAAGTGTGTACAAGGCTGTACAAGTGTGTACAAGGTTGTACAATTGTGTACAAGGCTGTACAATTGTGTACAAGGTTGTACAAGTGTAAACAAGGTTGTACAAGTGTGTACAAGGTTGTACAATTGTGTACAAGGCTGTACAAGTGTGTACAAGGTTGTACAAGTGTGTACAAGGTTGGACAAGTGTGTACAAGGTTGTACAATAGTGTGTCAGGTTGTACAAGTGTGTACAAGGTTGTACAAGTGTGTACAAGGGTGTACAATCGTGTACAAGGATGTACAAGTTTGTACAAGTTTGTACAAGGTTGTACAAGTGTGTACAAGGATGTACAAGTTTGTACAAGGGAGTACAAGTTTGTACAAGATTGTACAAGTGTGTACTGGGTTGTACAAGTGTGTACAAGATTGTATAAGTTTGTACAAGGTTGTACAAGTGTGTACAAGGGTGTACAAGTGTGTACAAATGTGTACAAGTTTTACAAGGTTGTACAAGTGTGTACAAGGTTGTACAAGTTGTGTACAAGGTTGTACATGTGTGTACAAGGGTGTACAAGTTTTTACAAGGCTGTACAAGTGTGTACAAGGTTGTACAAGGTTGTACAAGGCTGTACAAGTGTGTACAAGGTTGTACAAGGTTGTACAAGTGTGTACAAGGGTGTACAAGTTTTTACAAGGTTGTACAAGTGTGTACAAGGTTGTACAAGTGTGTACAAGGCTGTACAATTGTGTACAAGGTTGTACAAGTGTGTACAAGGTTGTACAAGTGTGTACAAGGTTGTACAATTGTGTACAAGGTTGTACAATTGTGTACAAGGCTGTACAAGTGTGTTCAAGGTTGTACAAGTGTGTACAAGGTTGTACAAGTGTGTACAAGGTTGTACAAGTGTGTACAAGGGTGTACAATTGTGTACAAGGATGTACAAGTGTGTACAAGGTTGTACAAGTGTGTACAAGGATGTACAAGTTTGTACAAGGGCTGTACAAGTGTGTACGATGTGTAAAAGTTTGTACAAGGGTGTACAAGTTTGTACAAGTGTGTACAAGGTTGTACAATTGTGTACAAGGCTGTACAAGTGTGTACAAGGTTGTACAATTTTGTACAAGGTTGTACAAGTGTGTACAAGGTTGTACAAGTGTGTACAAGGTTGTACAAGTGTGTACAAGGTTGTACAAGTGTGTACAAGGCTGTACAATTGTGTACAAGGTTGTACAAGTGTGTACAAGGTTGTACAAGTGTGTACAAGGTTGTACAATTGTGTACAAGGCTGTACAAGTGTGTTCAAGGTTGTACAAGTGTGTACAAGGTTGTACAAGTGTGTACAAGGGTGTACAATTTTGTACAAGGATGTACAAGTGTGTACAAGGTTGTACAAGTGTGTACAAGGATGTACAAGTTTGTACAAGGGCTGTACAAGTGTGTACGATGTGTAAAAGTTTGTACAAGGGTGTACAAGTTTGTACAAGTGTGTACAAGGTTGTACAATTGTGTACAAGGCTGTACAAGTGTGTACAAGGTTGTACAATTTTGTACAAGGCTGTACAAGTGTGTACAAGGTTGTACAAGTGTGTTCAAGGCTGTACAATTGTGTACAAGGTTGTACAAGTGTGTACAAGGTTGTACAAGTGTGTACAAGGTTGTACAATTGTGTACAAGGCTGTACAAGTGTGTACAAGGTTGTACAAGTGTGTACAAGGTTGTACAAGTGTGTACAAGGTTGTACAATTGTGTACAAGGTTGTACAAGTGTGTACAAGGTTGTACAAGTGTGTACAAGGGTGTACAAGTGTGTACAAGGTTGTACAAGTGTGTACAAGCTTTTACAAGTGTGTACAAGGGTGTACAAGTGTGTACAAGTTTGTACAAGTTTGTACAAGGTTGTACAAAAGTGTACAAGGTTATACAATTGTGTACAAGGTTGTACAAGTGTGTACAAGGTTGTACAAGTGTGTACAAGCTTTTACAAGTGTGTACAAGGGTGTACAAGTGTGTACAAGTTTGTACAAGGTTGTACAAGTGTGTACAAGGTTGTACAAGTGTGTACAAGGTTGTACAAGTGTGTACAAGGTTGTACAAGTGTGTACAAGGTTGTACAAGTGTGTACAAGTTTTTAAATTGTGTACATGGGTGTACAATTGTGTACAAGGCTGTACAAGTGTGTACAAGGTTGTACAAGTGTGTACAAGGTTGTAACAGGGGGTACAAGGTTGTACAAGTGTGTACAAGGTTGTACAAGTGTGTACAAGGGTGAACAGGTTTGTACAATGTTGTACAAGTGTGTACAAGTTTGTACAAGGTTGTACAAGTGTGTACAAGGGTGTACAAGTGTGTACAAGGGTGCACAAGTGTGTACAAGGGTGTACAATCGTGTACAAGCTTGTACAAGTGTGTACAAGGGTGTACAGGTTTGTACAAGGTTGTACAAGGTTGTACAAGTGTGTACAAGGGTGTACAAATGTGTACAAGGTTGTACAAGTGTGTACAAGGTTGTACAAGTGTGTACAAGGTTGTACAAGTGTGTACAAGGTTGTACAAGTGTGTACAAGGTTGTACAAGTGTGTACAAGGTTGTACAAGTGTGTACAAGGGTGTACAAGTGTGTACAAGGTTGTACAAGTTTTTACAAGGTTGTACAAGTGTGTACAAGGGTGTAAAATCGTGTACAAGGATGTACAAGTTTGTACAAGTTTGTACAAGGTTGTACAAGTGTGTACAAGGATGTACAAGTTTGTACAAGGGTGTACAAGTGTGTACGATAAGTAAAAGTGTGTACAAGGGTGTACAAGGTTGTACAAGTGTAAACAAGGTTGTACAAGTGTGTACAAGGTTGTACAATTGTGAACAAGGCTGTACAAGTGTGTACAAGGTTGTACAAGTGTGTACAAGGTTGTACAAGTGTGTACAAGGTTGTACAATAGTGTGTCAGGTTGTACAAGTGTGTACAAGGTTGTACAAGTGTGTACAAGGGTGTACAATCGTGTACAAGGATGTACAAGTTTGTACAAGTTTGTACAAGTTTGTACAAGGTTGTACAAGTGTGTACAAGGATGTACAAGTTTGTACAAGGGAGTACAAGTTTGTACAAGATTGTACAAGTGTGTACTGGGTTGTACAAGTGTGTACAAGATTGTATAAGTTTGTACAAGGTTGTACAAGTGTGTACAAGGGTGTACAAGTGTGTACAAATGTGTACAAGTTTTACAAGGTTGTACAAGTGTGTACAAGGTTGTACAAGTTGTGTACAAGGTTGTACATGTGTGTACAAGGGTGTACAAGTTTTTACAAGGCTGTACAAGTGTGTACAAGGTTGTACAAGGTTGTACAAGGCTGTACAAGTGTGTACAAGGTTGTACAAGGTTGTACAAGTGTGTACAAGGGTGTACAAGTTTTTACAAGGTTGTACAAGTGTGTACAAGGTTGTACAAGTGTGTACAAGGCTGTACAATTGTGTACAAGGTTGTACAAGTGTGTACAAGGTTGTACAAGTGTGTACAAGGTTGTACAATTGTTTACAAGGCTGTACAAGTGTGTACAAGGTTGTACAAGTGTGTACAAGGCTGTACAATTGTGTACAAGGTTGTACAAGTGTGTACAAGGTTGTACAAGTGTGTACAAGGTTGTACAATTGTGTACAAGGCTGTACAAGTGTGTTCAAGGTTGTACAAGTGTGTACAAGGTTGTACAAGTGTGTACAAGGGTGTACAATTTTGTACAAGGATGTACAAGTGTGTACAAGGTTGTACAAGTGTGTACAAGGCTGTACAAGTGTGTACAAGGTTGTACAAGGTTGTACAAGTGTGTACAAGGGTGTACAAGTTTTTACAAGGTTGTACAAGTGTGTACAAGGTTGTACAAGTGTGTACAAGGCTGTACAATTGTGTACAAGGTTGTACAAGTGTGTACAAGGTTGTACAAGTGTGTACAAGGTTGTACAATTGTGTACAAGGTTGTACAATTGTGTACAAGGCTGTACAAGTGTGTTCAAGGTTGTACAAGTGTGTACAAGGTTGTACAAGTGTGTACAAGGTTGTACAAGTGTGTACAAGGGTGTACAATTGTGTACAAGGATGTACAAGTGTGTACAAGGTTGTACAAGTGTGTACAAGGATGTACAAGTTTGTACAAGGGCTGTACAAGTGTGTACGATGTGTAAAAGTTTGTACAAGGGTGTACAAGTTTGTACAAGTGTGTACAAGGTTGTACAATTGTGTACAAGGCTGTACAAGTGTGTACAAGGTTGTACAATTTTGTACAAGGTTGTACAAGTGTGTACAAGGTTGTACAAGTGTGTACAAGGTTGTACAAGTGTGTACAAGGTTGTACAAGTGTGTACAAGGCTGTACAATTGTGTACAAGGTTGTACAAGTGTGTACAAGGTTGTACAAGTGTGTACAAGGTTGTACAATTGTGTACAAGGCTGTACAAGTGTGTTCAAGGTTGTACAAGTGTGTACAAGGTTGTACAAGTGTGTACAAGGGTGTACAATTTTGTACAAGGATGTACAAGTGTGTACAAGGTTGTACAAGTGTGTACAAGGATGTACAAGTTTGTACAAGGGCTGTACAAGTGTGTACGATGTGTAAAAGTTTGTACAAGGGTGTACAAGTTTGTACAAGTGTGTACAAGGTTGTACAATTGTGTACAAGGCTGTACAAGTGTGTACAAGGTTGTACAATTTTGTACAAGGTTGTACAAGTGTGTACAAGGTTGTACAATTGTGTACAAGGCTGTACAAGTGTGTTCAAGGTTGTACAAGTGTGTACAAGGTTGTACAAGTGTGTACAAGGTTGTACAAGTGTGTACAAGGATGTACAAGTGTGTACAAGGTTGTACAAGTGTGTACAAGGATGTACAAGTTTGTACAAGGGCTGTACAAGTGTGTACGATGTGTAAAAGTTTGTACAAGGGTGTACAAGTTTGTACAAGTGTGTACAAGGTTGTACAATTGTGTACAAGGCTGTACAAGTGTGTACAAGGGTGAACAATCGTGTACAAGCTTGTACAAGTGTGTACAAGGGTGTACAGGTTTGTACAAGGTTGTACAAGGTTGTACAAGTGTGTACAAGGGTGTACAAATGTGTACAAGGTTGTACAAGTGTGTACAAGGTTGTACAAGTGTGTACAAGGTTGTACAAGTGTGTACAAGGTTGTACAAGTGTGTACAAGGTTGTACAAGTGTGTACAAGGTTGTACAAGTGTGTACAAGGGTGTACAAGTGTGTACAAGGTTGTACAAGTTTTTACAAGGTTGTACAAGTGTGTACAAGGGTGTAAAATCGTGTACAAGGATGTACAAGTTTGTACAAGTTTGTACAAGGTTGTACAAGTGTGTACAAGGATGTACAAGTTTGTACAAGGGTGTACAAGTGTGTACGATAAGTAAAAGTGTGTACAAGGGTGTACAAGGTTGTACAAGTGTGTACAAGGTTGTACAATTGTGTACAAGGCTGTACAACTGTGTACAAGGTTGTACAATTGTGTACAAGGCTGTACAAGTGTGTACAAGGTTGTACAAGTGTGTACAAGGTTGTACAAGTGTGTACAAGGATGTACAAGTTTGTACAAGGGTGTACAAGTGTGTACGATGTGTAAAAGTTTGTACAAGGGTGTACAAGGTTGTACAAGTGTGTACAAGGTTGTACAAATGTGTACAAGGCTGTACAATTTTGTACAAGGCTGTACAAGTGTGTACAAGGCTGTACAAGTGTGTACAAGGTTGTACAATTGTGTACAAGGCTGTACAATTGTGTACAAGGTTGTACAAGTGTAAACAAGGTTGTACAAGTGTGTACAAGGTTGTACAATTGTGTACAAGGCTGTACAAGTGTGTACAAGGTTGTACAAGTGTGTACAAGGTTGGACAAGTGTGTACAAGGTTGTACAATAGTGTGTCAGGTTGTACAAGTGTGTACAAGGTTGTACAAGTGTGTACAAGGGTGTACAATCGTGTACAAGGATGTACAAGTTTGTACAAGTTTGTACAAGGTTGTACAAGTGTGTACAAGGATGTACAAGTTTGTACAAGGGAGTACAAGTTTGTACAAGATTGTACAAGTGTGTACTGGGTTGTACAAGTGTGTACAAGATTGTATAAGTTTGTACAAGGTTGTACAAGTGTGTACAAGGGTGTACAAGTGTGTACAAATGTGTACAAGTTTTACAAGGTTGTACAAGTGTGTACAAGGTTGTACAAGTTGTGTACAAGGTTGTACATGTGTGTACAAGGGTGTACAAGTTTTTACAAGGCTGTACAAGTGTGTACAAGGTTGTACAAGGTTGTACAAGGCTGTACAAGTGTGTACAAGGTTGTACAAGGTTGTACAAGTGTGTACAAGGGTGTACAAGTTTTTACAAGGTTGTACAAGTGTGTACAAGGTTGTACAAGTGTGTACAAGGCTGTACAATTGTGTACAAGGTTGTACAAGTGTGTACAAGGTTGTACAAGTGTGTACAAGGTTGTACAATTGTGTACAAGGTTGTACAATTGTGTACAAGGCTGTACAAGTGTGTTCAAGGTTGTACAAGTGTGTACAAGGTTGTACAAGTGTGTACAAGGTTGTACAAGTGTGTACAAGGGTGTACAATTGTGTACAAGGATGTACAAGTGTGTACAAGGTTGTACAAGTGTGTACAAGGATGTACAAGTTTGTACAAGGGCTGTACAAGTGTGTACGATGTGTAAAAGTTTGTACAAGGGTGTACAAGTTTGTACAAGTGTGTACAAGGTTGTACAATTGTGTACAAGGCTGTACAAGTGTGTACAAGGTTGTACAATTTTGTACAAGGTTGTACAAGTGTGTACAAGGTTGTACAAGTGTGTACAAGGTTGTACAAGTGTGTACAAGGTTGTACAAGTGTGTACAAGGCTGTACAATTGTGTACAAGGTTGTACAAGTGTGTACAAGGTTGTACAAGTGTGTACAAGGTTGTACAATTGTGTACAAGGCTGTACAAGTGTGTTCAAGGTTGTACAAGTGTGTACAAGGTTGTACAAGTGTGTACAAGGGTGTACAATTTTGTACAAGGATGTACAAGTGTGTACAAGGTTGTACAAGTGTGTACAAGGATGTACAAGTTTGTACAAGGGCTGTACAAGTGTGTACGATGTGTAAAAGTTTGTACAAGGGTGTACAAGTTTGTACAAGTGTGTACAAGGTTGTACAATTGTGTACAAGGCTGTACAAGTGTGTACAAGGTTGTACAATTTTGTACAAGGCTGTACAAGTGTGTACAAGGTTGTACAAGTGTGTTCAAGGCTGTACAATTGTGTACAAGGTTGTACAAGTGTGTACAAGGTTGTACAAGTGTGTACAAGGTTGTACAATTGTGTACAAGGCTGTACAAGTGTGTACAAGGTTGTACAAGTGTGTACAAGGTTGTACAAGTGTGTACAAGGTTGTACAATTGTGTACAAGGTTGTACAAGTGTGTACAAGGTTGTACAAGTGTGTACAAGGGTGTACAAGTGTGTACAAGGTTGTACAAGTGTGTACAAGCTTTTACAAGTGTGTACAAGGGTGTACAAGTGTGTACAAGTTTGTACAAGTTTGTACAAGGTTGTACAAAAGTGTACAAGGTTATACAATTGTGTACAAGGTTGTACAAGTGTGTACAAGGTTGTACAAGTGTGTACAAGCTTTTACAAGTGTGTACAAGGGTGTACAAGTGTGTACAAGTTTGTACAAGGTTGTACAAGTGTGTACAAGGTTGTACAAGTGTGTACAAGGTTGTACAAGTGTGTACAAGGTTGTACAAGTGTGTACAAGGTTGTACAAGTGTGTACAAGTTTTTAAATTGTGTACATGGGTGTACAATTGTGTACAAGGCTGTACAAGTGTGTACAAGGTTGTACAAGTGTGTACAAGGTTGTAACAGGGGGTACAAGGTTGTACAAGTGTGTACAAGGTTGTACAAGTGTGTACAAGGGTGAACAGGTTTGTACAATGTTGTACAAGTGTGTACAAGTTTGTACAAGGTTGTACAAGTGTGTACAAGGGTGTACAAGTGTGTACAAGGGTGCACAAGTGTGTACAAGGGTGTACAATCGTGTACAAGCTTGTACAAGTGTGTACAAGGGTGTACAGGTTTGTACAAGGTTGTACAAGGTTGTACAAGTGTGTACAAGGGTGTACAAATGTGTACAAGGTTGTACAAGTGTGTACAAGGTTGTACAAGTGTGTACAAGGTTGTACAAGTGTGTACAAGGTTGTACAAGTGTGTACAAGGTTGTACAAGTGTGTACAAGGTTGTACAAGTGTGTACAAGGGTGTACAAGTGTGTACAAGGTTGTACAAGTTTTTACAAGGTTGTACAAGTGTGTACAAGGGTGTAAAATCGTGTACAAGGATGTACAAGTTTGTACAAGTTTGTACAAGGTTGTACAAGTGTGTACAAGGATGTACAAGTTTGTACAAGGGTGTACAAGTGTGTACGATAAGTAAAAGTGTGTACAAGGGTGTACAAGGTTGTACAAGTGTAAACAAGGTTGTACAAGTGTGTACAAGGTTGTACAATTGTGAACAAGGCTGTACAAGTGTGTACAAGGTTGTACAAGTGTGTACAAGGTTGTACAAGTGTGTACAAGGTTGTACAATAGTGTGTCAGGTTGTACAAGTGTGTACAAGGTTGTACAAGTGTGTACAAGGGTGTACAATCGTGTACAAGGATGTACAAGTTTGTACAAGTTTGTACAAGTTTGTACAAGGTTGTACAAGTGTGTACAAGGATGTACAAGTTTGTACAAGGGAGTACAAGTTTGTACAAGATTGTACAAGTGTGTACTGGGTTGTACAAGTGTGTACAAGATTGTATAAGTTTGTACAAGGTTGTACAAGTGTGTACAAGGGTGTACAAGTGTGTACAAATGTGTACAAGTTTTACAAGGTTGTACAAGTGTGTACAAGGTTGTACAAGTTGTGTACAAGGTTGTACATGTGTGTACAAGGGTGTACAAGTTTTTACAAGGCTGTACAAGTGTGTACAAGGTTGTACAAGGTTGTACAAGGCTGTACAAGTGTGTACAAGGTTGTACAAGGTTGTACAAGTGTGTACAAGGGTGTACAAGTTTTTACAAGGTTGTACAAGTGTGTACAAGGTTGTACAAGTGTGTACAAGGCTGTACAATTGTGTACAAGGTTGTACAAGTGTGTACAAGGTTGTACAAGTGTGTACAAGGTTGTACAATTGTTTACAAGGCTGTACAAGTGTGTACAAGGTTGTACAAGTGTGTACAAGGCTGTACAATTGTGTACAAGGTTGTACAAGTGTGTACAAGGTTGTACAAGTGTGTACAAGGTTGTACAATTGTGTACAAGGCTGTACAAGTGTGTTCAAGGTTGTACAAGTGTGTACAAGGTTGTACAAGTGTGTACAAGGGTGTACAATTTTGTACAAGGATGTACAAGTGTGTACAAGGTTGTACAAGTGTGTACAAGGCTGTACAAGTGTGTACAAGGTTGTACAAGGTTGTACAAGTGTGTACAAGGGTGTACAAGTTTTTACAAGGTTGTACAAGTGTGTACAAGGTTGTACAAGTGTGTACAAGGCTGTACAATTGTGTACAAGGTTGTACAAGTGTGTACAAGGTTGTACAAGTGTGTACAAGGTTGTACAATTGTGTACAAGGTTGTACAATTGTGTACAAGGCTGTACAAGTGTGTTCAAGGTTGTACAAGTGTGTACAAGGTTGTACAAGTGTGTACAAGGTTGTACAAGTGTGTACAAGGGTGTACAATTGTGTACAAGGATGTACAAGTGTGTACAAGGTTGTACAAGTGTGTACAAGGATGTACAAGTTTGTACAAGGGCTGTACAAGTGTGTACGATGTGTAAAAGTTTGTACAAGGGTGTACAAGTTTGTACAAGTGTGTACAAGGTTGTACAATTGTGTACAAGGCTGTACAAGTGTGTACAAGGTTGTACAATTTTGTACAAGGTTGTACAAGTGTGTACAAGGTTGTACAAGTGTGTACAAGGTTGTACAAGTGTGTACAAGGTTGTACAAGTGTGTACAAGGCTGTACAATTGTGTACAAGGTTGTACAAGTGTGTACAAGGTTGTACAAGTGTGTACAAGGTTGTACAATTGTGTACAAGGCTGTACAAGTGTGTTCAAGGTTGTACAAGTGTGTACAAGGTTGTACAAGTGTGTACAAGGGTGTACAATTTTGTACAAGGATGTACAAGTGTGTACAAGGTTGTACAAGTGTGTACAAGGATGTACAAGTTTGTACAAGGGCTGTACAAGTGTGTACGATGTGTAAAAGTTTGTACAAGGGTGTACAAGTTTGTACAAGTGTGTACAAGGTTGTACAATTGTGTACAAGGCTGTACAAGTGTGTACAAGGTTGTACAATTTTGTACAAGGCTGTACAAGTGTGTACAAGGTTGTACAAGTGTGTTCAAGGCTGTACAATTGTGTACAAGGTTGTACAAGTGTGTACAAGGTTGTACAAGTGTGTACAAGGTTGTACAATTGTGTACAAGGCTGTACAAGTGTGTACAAGGTTGTACAAGTGTGTACAAGGTTGTACAAGTGTGTACAAGGTTGTACAATTGTGTACAAGGTTGTACAAGTGTGTACAAGGTTGTACAAGTGTGTACAAGGGTGTACAAGTGTGTACAAGGTTGTACAAGTGTGTACAAGCTTTTACAAGTGTGTACAAGGGTGTACAAGTGTGTACAAGTTTGTACAAGTTTGTACAAGGTTGTACAAAAGTGTACAAGGTTATACAATTGTGTACAAGGTTGTACAAGTGTGTACAAGGTTGTACAAGTGTGTACAAGCTTTTACAAGTGTGTACAAGGGTGTACAAGTGTGTACAAGTTTGTACAAGGTTGTACAAGTGTGTACAAGGTTGTACAAGTGTGTACAAGGTTGTACAAGTGTGTACAAGGTTGTACAAGTGTGTACAAGGTTGTACAAGTGTGTACAAGTTTTTAAATTGTGTACATGGGTGTACAATTGTGTACAAGGCTGTACAAGTGTGTACAAGGTTGTACAAGTGTGTACAAGGTTGTAACAGGGGGTACAAGGTTGTACAAGTGTGTACAAGGTTGTACAAGTGTGTACAAGGGTGAACAGGTTTGTACAATGTTGTACAAGTGTGTACAAGTTTGTACAAGGTTGTACAAGTGTGTACAAGGGTGTACAAGTGTGTACAAGGGTGCACAAGTGTGTACAAGGGTGTACAATCGTGTACAAGCTTGTACAAGTGTGTACAAGGGTGTACAGGTTTGTACAAGGTTGTACAAGGTTGTACAAGTGTGTACAAGGGTGTACAAATGTGTACAAGGTTGTACAAGTGTGTACAAGGTTGTACAAGTGTGTACAAGGTTGTACAAGTGTGTACAAGGTTGTACAAGTGTGTACAAGGTTGTACAAGTGTGTACAAGGTTGTACAAGTGTGTACAAGGGTGTACAAGTGTGTACAAGGTTGTACAAGTTTTTACAAGGTTGTACAAGTGTGTACAAGGGTGTAAAATCGTGTACAAGGATGTACAAGTTTGTACAAGTTTGTACAAGGTTGTACAAGTGTGTACAAGGATGTACAAGTTTGTACAAGGGTGTACAAGTGTGTACGATAAGTAAAAGTGTGTACAAGGGTGTACAAGGTTGTACAAGTGTAAACAAGGTTGTACAAGTGTGTACAAGGTTGTACAATTGTGAACAAGGCTGTACAAGTGTGTACAAGGTTGTACAAGTGTGTACAAGGTTGTACAAGTGTGTACAAGGTTGTACAATAGTGTGTCAGGTTGTACAAGTGTGTACAAGGTTGTACAAGTGTGTACAAGGGTGTACAATCGTGTACAAGGATGTACAAGTTTGTACAAGTTTGTACAAGTTTGTACAAGGTTGTACAAGTGTGTACAAGGATGTACAAGTTTGTACAAGGGAGTACAAGTTTGTACAAGATTGTACAAGTGTGTACTGGGTTGTACAAGTGTGTACAAGATTGTATAAGTTTGTACAAGGTTGTACAAGTGTGTACAAGGGTGTACAAGTGTGTACAAATGTGTACAAGTTTTACAAGGTTGTACAAGTGTGTACAAGGTTGTACAAGTTGTGTACAAGGTTGTACATGTGTGTACAAGGGTGTACAAGTTTTTACAAGGCTGTACAAGTGTGTACAAGGTTGTACAAGGTTGTACAAGGCTGTACAAGTGTGTACAAGGTTGTACAAGGTTGTACAAGTGTGTACAAGGGTGTACAAGTTTTTACAAGGTTGTACAAGTGTGTACAAGGTTGTACAAGTGTGTACAAGGCTGTACAATTGTGTACAAGGTTGTACAAGTGTGTACAAGGTTGTACAAGTGTGTACAAGGTTGTACAATTGTGTACAAGGCTGTACAAGTGTGTACAAGGTTGTACAAGTGTGTACAAGGCTGTACAATTGTGTACAAGGTTGTACAAGTGTGTACAAGGTTGTACAAGTGTGTACAAGGTTGTACAATTGTGTACAAGGCTGTACAAGTGTGTTCAAGGTTGTACAAGTGTGTACAAGGTTGTACAAGTGTGTACAAGGGTGTACAATTTTGTACAAGGATGTACAAGTGTGTACAAGGTTGTACAAGTGTGTACAAGGATGTACAAGTTTGTACAAGGGCTGTACAAGTGTGTACGATGTGTAAAAGTTTGTACAAGGGTGTACAAGTTTGTACAAGTGTGTACAAGGTTGTACAATTGTGTACAAGGCTGTACAAGTGTGTACAAGGTTGTACAATTTTGTACAAGGCTGTACAAGTGTGTACAAGGTTGTACAAGTGTGTTCAAGGCTGTACAATTGTGTACAAGGTTGTACAAGTGTGTACAAGGTTGTACAAGTGTGTACAAGGTTGTACAATTGTGTACAAGGCTGTACAAGTGTGTACAAGGTTGTACAAGTGTGTACAAGGTTGTACAAGTGTGTACAAGGTTGTACAATTGTGTACAAGGTTGTACAAGTGTGTACAAGGTTGTACAAGTGTGTACAAGGGTGTACAAGTGTGTACAAGGTTGTACAAGTGTGTACAAGCTTTTACAAGTGTGTACAAGGGTGTACAAGTGTGTACAAGTTTGTACAAGTTTGTACAAGGTTGTACAAAAGTGTACAAGGTTATACAATTGTGTACAAGGTTGTACAAGTGTGTACAAGGTTGTACAAGTGTGTACAAGCTTTTACAAGTGTGTACAAGGGTGTACAAGTGTGTACAAGTTTGTACAAGTTTGTACAAGGTTGTACAAGTGTGTACAAGGTTGTACAAGTGTGTACAAGGTTGTACAAGTGTGTACAAGGTTGTACAAGTGTGTACAAGGTTGTACAAGTGTGTACAAGTTTTTAAATTGTGTACATGGGTGTACAATTGTGTACAAGGCTGTACAAGTGTGTACAAGGTTGTACAAGTGTGTACAAGGTTGTAACAGGGGGTACAAGGTTGTACAAGTGTGTACAAGGTTGTACAAGTGTGTACAAGGGTGAACAGGTTTGTACAATGTTGTACAAGTGTGTACAAGTTTGTACAAGGTTGTACAAGTGTGTACAAGGGTGTGCAAGTGTGTACAAGGGTGCACAAGTGTGTACAAGGGTGTACAATCGTGTACAAGCTTGTACAAGTGTGTACAAGGGTGTACAGGTTTGTACAAGGTTGTACAAGTGTGTACAAGGGTGTACAAATGTGTACAAAGATGAAAAGGTTGTACAAGTGTGTACAAGTTTGTACAAGGTTGTACAAGTGTGTACAAGGTTGTACAAGTGTGTACAAGGTTGTACAAGTGTGTACAACTTGTACAAGTGTGTACAAGCTTGTACAAGTGTGTACAAGGTTGTACAAGTGTGTACAAGGTTGTACAAGTTTGTACAAGGTTGTACAAGTGTGTACAAGTTTGTACAAGTGTGTACAAGTTTGTACAAGGTTGTACAAATGTGTACAAGGGTGTACAAAGGTGTACAAGGGTGCACAAGTTTGAACAAGGGTGTACAAGTGTGTACAAGCTTGTACAAGTGTGTACAAGCTTGTACAAGTGTGTACAAGGGTGTACAGGTTTGTACAAGGTTGTACAAGTGTGTACAAGGGTGTACAAGTATGTACAATAATGTACAAGTTTGTACAAGTGTGTACAAGTTTGTAAAAGGTTGTACAAGTGTGTACAAGGGTGTACAAGTGTGTACAAGGTTGTACAAGTGTGTACAAGCTTGTACAAGTGTGTACAAGGGTGTACAAGTGTGTACAAGGTTGTACAAGTTTTTACATGGTTGTACAAGTGTGTACAAGGTTGTACAAGTGTGTACAAAGTTGTACAAGTGTGTACAAGGTTGTACAAGTGTGTACAAGGTTGTACAAGTGTGTACAAGGTTGTACAAGTGTGTACAAGGTTGTACAAGTGTGTAAAAGGTTGTACAAGTGTGTACAAGGTTGTACAAGTGTGTACAAGGTTGTACAAGTGTGTACAAGGTTGTACAAGTGTGTACAAGGTTGTACAAGTGTGTACAAGGTTGTACAAGTGTGTACAAGGTTGTACAAGTGTGTACAAGGGTGTAAAATCGTGTACAAGGATGTACAAGTTTGTACAAGTTTGTACAAGGTTGTACAAGTGTGTACAAGGATGTACAAGTTTGTACAAGGGTGTACAAGTGTGTACGATAAGTAAAAGTGTGTACAAGGGTGTACAAGGTTGTACAAGTGTGTACAAGGTTTTACAATTGTGTACAAGGCTGTACAAGTGTGTACAAGGTTGTACAAGTGTGTACAAGGTTGTACAATTGTGTACAAGGCTGTACAAGTGTGTACAAGGTTGTACAAGTGTGTACAAGGCTGTACTATTGTGTACAAGGTTGTACAAGTGTGTACAAGGTTGTACAAGTGTGTACAAGGTTGTACAATTGTGTACAAGGCTGTACAAGTGTGTTCAAGGTTGTAATAGTGTGTACAAGGTTGTACAAGTGTGTACAAGGGTGTACAATTGTGTACAAGGATGTACAAGTGTGTACAAGGTTGTACAAGTGTGTACAAGGATGTACAAGTTTGTACAAGGGCTGTACAAGTGTGTACGATGTGTAAAAGTTTGTACAAGGGTGTACAAGTTTGTACAAGTGTGTACAAGGTTGTACAATTGTGTACAAGGCTGTACAAGTGTGTACAAGGTTGTACAATTTTGTACAAGGCTGTACAAGTGTGTACAAGGATGTACAAGTGTGTACAAGGCTGTACAATTGTGTACAAGGTTGTACAAGTTTGTACAAGGGTGTACAAGTGTGTACGATAAGTAAAAGTGTGTACAAGGGTGTACAAGGTTGTACAAGTGTGTACAAGGTTGTACAATTGTGTACAAGGCTGTACAAGTGTGTACAAGGTTGTACAATTGTGTACAAGGTTGTACAATTGTGTACAAGGCTGTACAAGTGTGTAAAAGGTTGTACAAGTGTGTACAAGGTTGTACAAGTGTGTACAAGGTTGTACAAGTGTGTACAAGGTTGTACAAGTGTGTACAAGGTTGTACAAGTGTGTACAAGGTTGTACAAGTGTGTACAAGGTTGTATAAGTGTGTACGAGGTTGTACAATTGTGTACAAGGTTGTACAAGTGTGTACAAGTATGTACAATTGTGTACAAGGCTGTACAAGTGTGTACAAGGTTGTACAAGGTTGTACAAGTGTGTACAAGGGTGTACAAGTTTTTACAAGGTTGTACAAGTGTGTACAAGGTTGTACAAGTGTGTACAAGGCTGTACAATTGTGTACAAGGTTGTACAAGTGTGTACAAGGTTGTACAAGTGTGTAAAAGGTTGTACAATTGTGTACAAGGCTGTACAAGTGTGTACAAGGTTGTACAAGTGTGTACAAGGCTGTACAATTGTGTACAAGGTTGCACAAGTGTGTACAAAGTTTTACAAGTGTGTACAAGGTTGTACAATTGTGTACAAGACTGTACAAGTGTGTACAAAGTTGTGCAAGTGTGTACAAGGTTGTACAAGTGTGTACAAGGTTGTACAATTGTGTACAAGGTTGTACAAGTGTGTACAAGGTTGTACAAGTGTGTACAAGGGTGTACAATCGTGTACAAGGATGTACAAGTTTGTACAAGATTGTACAAGTGTGTACTGGGTTGTACAAGTGTGTACAAGATTGTATAGGTTTGTACAAGGTTGTACAAGTGTGTACAAGGGTGTACAAGTGTGTACAAATGTGTACAAGTGTGTTCAGGGGTGTACAAGTTTGTACAAGGGTGTACAAGTTTTACAAGGTTGTACAAGTGTGTACAAGGTTGTACAAGTTGTGTACTGGGTTGTACAAGTGTGTACAAGATTGTATAAGTTTGTACAAGGTTGTACAAGTGTGTACAAGGGTGTACAAGTGTGTACAAATGTGTACAAGTGTAAACAGGGGTGTACAAGTTTGTACAAGGGTGTACAAGTTTTACAAGGTTGTACAAGTGTGTACAATGTTGTACAAGTTGTGTACAAGGTTGTACATGTGTATACAAGGTTGTACAAGTGTGTACAAGGTTGTACAAGTTGTGTACTGGGTTGTACAAGTGTGTACAAGATTGTATAAGTTTGTACAAGGTTGTACAAGTGTGTACAAGGATGTACAAGTTTGTACAAGGGTGCACAAGTGTGTACAAGGGTGTACAATCGTGTACAAGCTTGTACAAGTGTGTACAAGGGTGTACAGGTTTGTACAAGGTTGTACAAGGTTGTACAAGTGTGTACAATAGTGTACAAATGTGTACAAGGATGTAAAAGTTTGTACAAGTGTGTACAAGTTTGTACAAGGTTGTACAAGTGTGTACAAGGTTGTACAATTGTGTACAAGGCTGTACAAGTGTGTACAAGGTTGTACAAGTGTGTACAAGGTTGTACAAGTGTGTACAAGGTTGTACAAGTGTGTATCAGGTTGTACAAGTGTGTACAAGGTTGTACAAGTGTGTACAAGGTTGTACAAGTGTGTACAAGGTTGTACAAGTGTGTACAAGGTTGTACAAGTGTGTACAAGGTTGTACAAGTGTGTATCAGGTTGTACAAGTGTGTACAAGGATGTACAAGTGTGTACAAGGTTGTACAAGTGTGTACAAGGATGTACAAGTTTGTACAAGGTTGTACAAGTGTGTACAAGGATGTACAAGTTTGTACAAGGGTGCACAAGTGTGTACAAGGGTGAACAATCGTGTACAAGCTTGTACAAGTGTGTACAAGGGTGTACAGGTTTGTACAAGGTTGTACAAGGTTGTACAAGTGTGTACAAGGGTGTACAAATGTGTACAAGGTTGTACAAGTGTGTACAAGGTTGTACAAGTGTGTACAAGGTTGTACAAGTGTGTACAAGGTTGTACAAGTGTGTACAAGGTTGTACAAGTGTGTACAAGGTTGTACAAGTGTGTACAAGGGTGTACAAGTGTGTACAAGGTTGTACAAGTTTTTACAAGGTTGTACAAGTGTGTACAAGGGTGTAAAATCGTGTACAAGGATGTACAAGTTTGTACAAGTTTGTACAAGGTTGTACAAGTGTGTACAAGGATGTACAAGTTTGTACAAGGGTGTACAAGTGTGTACGATAAGTAAAAGTGTGTACAAGGGTGTACAAGGTTGTACAAGTGTGTACAAGGTTGTACAATTGTGTACAAGGCTGTACAACTGTGTACAAGGTTGTACAATTGTGTACAAGGCTGTACAAGTGTGTACAAGGTTGTACAAGTGTGTACAAGGTTGTACAAGTGTGTACAAGGATGTACAAGTTTGTACAAGGGTGTACAAGTGTGTACGATGTGTAAAAGTTTGTACAAGGGTGTACAAGGTTGTACAAGTGTGTACAAGGTTGTACAAATGTGTACAAGGCTGTACAATTTTGTACAAGGCTGTACAAGTGTGTACAAGGCTGTACAAGTGTGTACAAGGTTGTACAATTGTGTACAAGGCTGTACAATTGTGTACAAGGTTGTACAAGTGTAAACAAGGTTGTACAAGTGTGTACAAGGTTGTACAATTGTGTACAAGGCTGTACAAGTGTGTACAAGGTTGTACAAGTGTGTACAAGGTTGGACAAGTGTGTACAAGGTTGTACAATAGTGTGTCAGGTTGTACAAGTGTGTACAAGGTTGTACAAGTGTGTACAAGGGTGTACAATCGTGTACAAGGATGTACAAGTTTGTACAAGTTTGTACAAGGTTGTACAAGTGTGTACAAGGATGTACAAGTTTGTACAAGGGAGTACAAGTTTGTACAAGATTGTACAAGTGTGTACTGGGTTGTACAAGTGTGTACAAGATTGTATAAGTTTGTACAAGGTTGTACAAGTGTGTACAAGGGTGTACAAGTGTGTACAAATGTGTACAAGTTTTACAAGGTTGTACAAGTGTGTACAAGGTTGTACAAGTTGTGTACAAGGTTGTACATGTGTGTACAAGGGTGTACAAGTTTTTACAAGGCTGTACAAGTGTGTACAAGGTTGTACAAGGTTGTACAAGGCTGTACAAGTGTGTACAAGGTTGTACAAGGTTGTACAAGTGTGTACAAGGGTGTACAAGTTTTTACAAGGTTGTACAAGTGTGTACAAGGTTGTACAAGTGTGTACAAGGCTGTACAATTGTGTACAAGGTTGTACAAGTGTGTACAAGGTTGTACAAGTGTGTACAAGGTTGTACAATTGTGTACAAGGTTGTACAATTGTGTACAAGGCTGTACAAGTGTGTTCAAGGTTGTACAAGTGTGTACAAGGTTGTACAAGTGTGTACAAGGTTGTACAAGTGTGTACAAGGGTGTACAATTGTGTACAAGGATGTACAAGTGTGTACAAGGTTGTACAAGTGTGTACAAGGATGTACAAGTTTGTACAAGGGCTGTACAAGTGTGTACGATGTGTAAAAGTTTGTACAAGGGTGTACAAGTTTGTACAAGTGTGTACAAGGTTGTACAATTGTGTACAAGGCTGTACAAGTGTGTACAAGGTTGTACAATTTTGTACAAGGTTGTACAAGTGTGTACAAGGTTGTACAAGTGTGTACAAGGTTGTACAAGTGTGTACAAGGTTGTACAAGTGTGTACAAGGCTGTACAATTGTGTACAAGGTTGTACAAGTGTGTACAAGGTTGTACAAGTGTGTACAAGGTTGTACAATTGTGTACAAGGCTGTACAAGTGTGTTCAAGGTTGTACAAGTGTGTACAAGGTTGTACAAGTGTGTACAAGGGTGTACAATTTTGTACAAGGATGTACAAGTGTGTACAAGGTTGTACAAGTGTGTACAAGGATGTACAAGTTTGTACAAGGGCTGTACAAGTGTGTACGATGTGTAAAAGTTTGTACAAGGGTGTACAAGTTTGTACAAGTGTGTACAAGGTTGTACAATTGTGTACAAGGCTGTACAAGTGTGTACAAGGTTGTACAATTTTGTACAAGGCTGTACAAGTGTGTACAAGGTTGTACAAGTGTGTTCAAGGCTGTACAATTGTGTACAAGGTTGTACAAGTGTGTACAAGGTTGTACAAGTGTGTACAAGGTTGTACAATTGTGTACAAGGCTGTACAAGTGTGTACAAGGTTGTACAAGTGTGTACAAGGTTGTACAAGTGTGTACAAGGTTGTACAATTGTGTACAAGGTTGTACAAGTGTGTACAAGGTTGTACAAGTGTGTACAAGGGTGTACAAGTGTGTACAAGGTTGTACAAGTGTGTACAAGCTTTTACAAGTGTGTACAAGGGTGTACAAGTGTGTACAAGTTTGTACAAGTTTGTACAAGGTTGTACAAAAGTGTACAAGGTTATACAATTGTGTACAAGGTTGTACAAGTGTGTACAAGGTTGTACAAGTGTGTACAAGCTTTTACAAGTGTGTACAAGGGTGTACAAGTGTGTACAAGTTTGTACAAGGTTGTACAAGTGTGTACAAGGTTGTACAAGTGTGTACAAGGTTGTACAAGTGTGTACAAGGTTGTACAAGTGTGTACAAGGTTGTACAAGTGTGTACAAGTTTTTAAATTGTGTACATGGGTGTACAATTGTGTACAAGGCTGTACAAGTGTGTACAAGGTTGTACAAGTGTGTACAAGGTTGTAACAGGGGGTACAAGGTTGTACAAGTGTGTACAAGGTTGTACAAGTGTGTACAAGGGTGAACAGGTTTGTACAATGTTGTACAAGTGTGTACAAGTTTGTACAAGGTTGTACAAGTGTGTACAAGGGTGTACAAGTGTGTACAAGGGTGCACAAGTGTGTACAAGGGTGTACAATCGTGTACAAGCTTGTACAAGTGTGTACAAGGGTGTACAGGTTTGTACAAGGTTGTACAAGGTTGTACAAGTGTGTACAAGGGTGTACAAATGTGTACAAGGTTGTACAAGTGTGTACAAGGTTGTACAAGTGTGTACAAGGTTGTACAAGTGTGTACAAGGTTGTACAAGTGTGTACAAGGTTGTACAAGTGTGTACAAGGTTGTACAAGTGTGTACAAGGGTGTACAAGTGTGTACAAGGTTGTACAAGTTTTTACAAGGTTGTACAAGTGTGTACAAGGGTGTAAAATCGTGTACAAGGATGTACAAGTTTGTACAAGTTTGTACAAGGTTGTACAAGTGTGTACAAGGATGTACAAGTTTGTACAAGGGTGTACAAGTGTGTACGATAAGTAAAAGTGTGTACAAGGGTGTACAAGGTTGTACAAGTGTAAACAAGGTTGTACAAGTGTGTACAAGGTTGTACAATTGTGAACAAGGCTGTACAAGTGTGTACAAGGTTGTACAAGTGTGTACAAGGTTGTACAAGTGTGTACAAGGTTGTACAATAGTGTGTCAGGTTGTACAAGTGTGTACAAGGTTGTACAAGTGTGTACAAGGGTGTACAATCGTGTACAAGGATGTACAAGTTTGTACAAGTTTGTACAAGTTTGTACAAGGTTGTACAAGTGTGTACAAGGATGTACAAGTTTGTACAAGGGAGTACAAGTTTGTACAAGATTGTACAAGTGTGTACTGGGTTGTACAAGTGTGTACAAGATTGTATAAGTTTGTACAAGGTTGTACAAGTGTGTACAAGGGTGTACAAGTGTGTACAAATGTGTACAAGTTTTACAAGGTTGTACAAGTGTGTACAAGGTTGTACAAGTTGTGTACAAGGTTGTACATGTGTGTACAAGGGTGTACAAGTTTTTACAAGGCTGTACAAGTGTGTACAAGGTTGTACAAGGTTGTACAAGGCTGTACAAGTGTGTACAAGGTTGTACAAGGTTGTACAAGTGTGTACAAGGGTGTACAAGTTTTTACAAGGTTGTACAAGTGTGTACAAGGTTGTACAAGTGTGTACAAGGCTGTACAATTGTGTACAAGGTTGTACAAGTGTGTACAAGGTTGTACAAGTGTGTACAAGGTTGTACAATTGTTTACAAGGCTGTACAAGTGTGTACAAGGTTGTACAAGTGTGTACAAGGCTGTACAATTGTGTACAAGGTTGTACAAGTGTGTACAAGGTTGTACAAGTGTGTACAAGGTTGTACAATTGTGTACAAGGCTGTACAAGTGTGTTCAAGGTTGTACAAGTGTGTACAAGGTTGTACAAGTGTGTACAAGGGTGTACAATTTTGTACAAGGATGTACAAGTGTGTACAAGGTTGTACAAGTGTGTACAAGGCTGTACAAGTGTGTACAAGGTTGTACAAGGTTGTACAAGTGTGTACAAGGGTGTACAAGTTTTTACAAGGTTGTACAAGTGTGTACAAGGTTGTACAAGTGTGTACAAGGCTGTACAATTGTGTACAAGGTTGTACAAGTGTGTACAAGGTTGTACAAGTGTGTACAAGGTTGTACAATTGTGTACAAGGTTGTACAATTGTGTACAAGGCTGTACAAGTGTGTTCAAGGTTGTACAAGTGTGTACAAGGTTGTACAAGTGTGTACAAGGTTGTACAAGTGTGTACAAGGGTGTACAATTGTGTACAAGGATGTACAAGTGTGTACAAGGTTGTACAAGTGTGTACAAGGATGTACAAGTTTGTACAAGGGCTGTACAAGTGTGTACGATGTGTAAAAGTTTGTACAAGGGTGTACAAGTTTGTACAAGTGTGTACAAGGTTGTACAATTGTGTACAAGGCTGTACAAGTGTGTACAAGGTTGTACAATTTTGTACAAGGTTGTACAAGTGTGTACAAGGTTGTACAAGTGTGTACAAGGTTGTACAAGTGTGTACAAGGTTGTACAAGTGTGTACAAGGCTGTACAATTGTGTACAAGGTTGTACAAGTGTGTACAAGGTTGTACAAGTGTGTACAAGGTTGTACAATTGTGTACAAGGCTGTACAAGTGTGTTCAAGGTTGTACAAGTGTGTACAAGGTTGTACAAGTGTGTACAAGGGTGTACAATTTTGTACAAGGATGTACAAGTGTGTACAAGGTTGTACAAGTGTGTACAAGGATGTACAAGTTTGTACAAGGGCTGTACAAGTGTGTACGATGTGTAAAAGTTTGTACAAGGGTGTACAAGTTTGTACAAGTGTGTACAAGGTTGTACAATTGTGTACAAGGCTGTACAAGTGTGTACAAGGTTGTACAATTTTGTACAAGGCTGTACAAGTGTGTACAAGGTTGTACAAGTGTGTTCAAGGCTGTACAATTGTGTACAAGGTTGTACAAGTGTGTACAAGGTTGTACAAGTGTGTACAAGGTTGTACAATTGTGTACAAGGCTGTACAAGTGTGTACAAGGTTGTACAAGTGTGTACAAGGTTGTACAAGTGTGTACAAGGTTGTACAATTGTGTACAAGGTTGTACAAGTGTGTACAAGGTTGTACAAGTGTGTACAAGGGTGTACAAGTGTGTACAAGGTTGTACAAGTGTGTACAAGCTTTTACAAGTGTGTACAAGGGTGTACAAGTGTGTACAAGTTTGTACAAGTTTGTACAAGGTTGTACAAAAGTGTACAAGGTTATACAATTGTGTACAAGGTTGTACAAGTGTGTACAAGGTTGTACAAGTGTGTACAAGCTTTTACAAGTGTGTACAAGGGTGTACAAGTGTGTACAAGTTTGTACAAGGTTGTACAAGTGTGTACAAGGTTGTACAAGTGTGTACAAGGTTGTACAAGTGTGTACAAGGTTGTACAAGTGTGTACAAGGTTGTACAAGTGTGTACAAGTTTTTAAATTGTGTACATGGGTGTACAATTGTGTACAAGGCTGTACAAGTGTGTACAAGGTTGTACAAGTGTGTACAAGGTTGTAACAGGGGGTACAAGGTTGTACAAGTGTGTACAAGGTTGTACAAGTGTGTACAAGGGTGAACAGGTTTGTACAATGTTGTACAAGTGTGTACAAGTTTGTACAAGGTTGTACAAGTGTGTACAAGGGTGTACAAGTGTGTACAAGGGTGCACAAGTGTGTACAAGGGTGTACAATCGTGTACAAGCTTGTACAAGTGTGTACAAGGGTGTACAGGTTTGTACAAGGTTGTACAAGGTTGTACAAGTGTGTACAAGGGTGTACAAATGTGTACAAGGTTGTACAAGTGTGTACAAGGTTGTACAAGTGTGTACAAGGTTGTACAAGTGTGTACAAGGTTGTACAAGTGTGTACAAGGTTGTACAAGTGTGTACAAGGTTGTACAAGTGTGTACAAGGGTGTACAAGTGTGTACAAGGTTGTACAAGTTTTTACAAGGTTGTACAAGTGTGTACAAGGGTGTAAAATCGTGTACAAGGATGTACAAGTTTGTACAAGTTTGTACAAGGTTGTACAAGTGTGTACAAGGATGTACAAGTTTGTACAAGGGTGTACAAGTGTGTACGATAAGTAAAAGTGTGTACAAGGGTGTACAAGGTTGTACAAGTGTAAACAAGGTTGTACAAGTGTGTACAAGGTTGTACAATTGTGAACAAGGCTGTACAAGTGTGTACAAGGTTGTACAAGTGTGTACAAGGTTGTACAAGTGTGTACAAGGTTGTACAATAGTGTGTCAGGTTGTACAAGTGTGTACAAGGTTGTACAAGTGTGTACAAGGGTGTACAATCGTGTACAAGGATGTACAAGTTTGTACAAGTTTGTACAAGTTTGTACAAGGTTGTACAAGTGTGTACAAGGATGTACAAGTTTGTACAAGGGAGTACAAGTTTGTACAAGATTGTACAAGTGTGTACTGGGTTGTACAAGTGTGTACAAGATTGTATAAGTTTGTACAAGGTTGTACAAGTGTGTACAAGGGTGTACAAGTGTGTACAAATGTGTACAAGTTTTACAAGGTTGTACAAGTGTGTACAAGGTTGTACAAGTTGTGTACAAGGTTGTACATGTGTGTACAAGGGTGTACAAGTTTTTACAAGGCTGTACAAGTGTGTACAAGGTTGTACAAGGTTGTACAAGGCTGTACAAGTGTGTACAAGGTTGTACAAGGTTGTACAAGTGTGTACAAGGGTGTACAAGTTTTTACAAGGTTGTACAAGTGTGTACAAGGTTGTACAAGTGTGTACAAGGCTGTACAATTGTGTACAAGGTTGTACAAGTGTGTACAAGGTTGTACAAGTGTGTACAAGGTTGTACAATTGTGTACAAGGCTGTACAAGTGTGTACAAGGTTGTACAAGTGTGTACAAGGCTGTACAATTGTGTACAAGGTTGTACAAGTGTGTACAAGGTTGTACAAGTGTGTACAAGGTTGTACAATTGTGTACAAGGCTGTACAAGTGTGTTCAAGGTTGTACAAGTGTGTACAAGGTTGTACAAGTGTGTACAAGGGTGTACAATTTTGTACAAGGATGTACAAGTGTGTACAAGGTTGTACAAGTGTGTACAAGGATGTACAAGTTTGTACAAGGGCTGTACAAGTGTGTACGATGTGTAAAAGTTTGTACAAGGGTGTACAAGTTTGTACAAGTGTGTACAAGGTTGTACAATTGTGTACAAGGCTGTACAAGTGTGTACAAGGTTGTACAATTTTGTACAAGGCTGTACAAGTGTGTACAAGGTTGTACAAGTGTGTTCAAGGCTGTACAATTGTGTACAAGGTTGTACAAGTGTGTACAAGGTTGTACAAGTGTGTACAAGGTTGTACAATTGTGTACAAGGCTGTACAAGTGTGTACAAGGTTGTACAAGTGTGTACAAGGTTGTACAAGTGTGTACAAGGTTGTACAATTGTGTACAAGGTTGTACAAGTGTGTACAAGGTTGTACAAGTGTGTACAAGGGTGTACAAGTGTGTACAAGGTTGTACAAGTGTGTACAAGCTTTTACAAGTGTGTACAAGGGTGTACAAGTGTGTACAAGTTTGTACAAGTTTGTACAAGGTTGTACAAAAGTGTACAAGGTTATACAATTGTGTACAAGGTTGTACAAGTGTGTACAAGGTTGTACAAGTGTGTACAAGCTTTTACAAGTGTGTACAAGGGTGTACAAGTGTGTACAAGTTTGTACAAGTTTGTACAAGGTTGTACAAGTGTGTACAAGGTTGTACAAGTGTGTACAAGGTTGTACAAGTGTGTACAAGGTTGTACAAGTGTGTACAAGGTTGTACAAGTGTGTACAAGTTTTTAAATTGTGTACATGGGTGTACAATTGTGTACAAGGCTGTACAAGTGTGTACAAGGTTGTACAAGTGTGTACAAGGTTGTAACAGGGGGTACAAGGTTGTACAAGTGTGTACAAGGTTGTACAAGTGTGTACAAGGGTGAACAGGTTTGTACAATGTTGTACAAGTGTGTACAAGTTTGTACAAGGTTGTACAAGTGTGTACAAGGGTGTGCAAGTGTGTACAAGGGTGCACAAGTGTGTACAAGGGTGTACAATCGTGTACAAGCTTGTACAAGTGTGTACAAGGGTGTACAGGTTTGTACAAGGTTGTACAAGTGTGTACAAGGGTGTACAAATGTGTACAAAGATGAAAAGGTTGTACAAGTGTGTACAAGTTTGTACAAGGTTGTACAAGTGTGTACAAGGTTGTACAAGTGTGTACAAGGTTGTACAAGTGTGTACAACTTGTACAAGTGTGTACAAGCTTGTACAAGTGTGTACAAGGTTGTACAAGTGTGTACAAGGTTGTACAAGTTTGTACAAGGTTGTACAAGTGTGTACAAGTTTGTACAAGTGTGTACAAGTTTGTACAAGGTTGTACAAATGTGTACAAGGGTGTACAAAGGTGTACAAGGGTGCACAAGTTTGAACAAGGGTGTACAAGTGTGTACAAGCTTGTACAAGTGTGTACAAGCTTGTACAAGTGTGTACAAGGGTGTACAGGTTTGTACAAGGTTGTACAAGTGTGTACAAGGGTGTACAAGTATGTACAATAATGTACAAGTTTGTACAAGTGTGTACAAGTTTGTAAAAGGTTGTACAAGTGTGTACAAGGGTGTACAAGTGTGTACAAGGTTGTACAAGTGTGTACAAGCTTGTACAAGTGTGTACAAGGGTGTACAAGTGTGTACAAGGTTGTACAAGTTTTTACATGGTTGTACAAGTGTGTACAAGGTTGTACAAGTGTGTACAAAGTTGTACAAGTGTGTACAAGGTTGTACAAGTGTGTACAAGGTTGTACAAGTGTGTACAAGGTTGTACAAGTGTGTACAAGGTTGTACAAGTGTGTAAAAGGTTGTACAAGTGTGTACAAGGTTGTACAAGTGTGTACAAGGTTGTACAAGTGTGTACAAGGTTGTACAAGTGTGTACAAGGTTGTACAAGTGTGTACAAGGTTGTACAAGTGTGTACAAGGTTGTACAAGTGTGTACAAGGGTGTAAAATCGTGTACAAGGATGTACAAGTTTGTACAAGTTTGTACAAGGTTGTACAAGTGTGTACAAGGATGTACAAGTTTGTACAAGGGTGTACAAGTGTGTACGATAAGTAAAAGTGTGTACAAGGGTGTACAAGGTTGTACAAGTGTGTACAAGGTTTTACAATTGTGTACAAGGCTGTACAAGTGTGTACAAGGTTGTACAAGTGTGTACAAGGTTGTACAATTGTGTACAAGGCTGTACAAGTGTGTACAAGGTTGTACAAGTGTGTACAAGGCTGTACTATTGTGTACAAGGTTGTACAAGTGTGTACAAGGTTGTACAAGTGTGTACAAGGTTGTACAATTGTGTACAAGGCTGTACAAGTGTGTTCAAGGTTGTAATAGTGTGTACAAGGTTGTACAAGTGTGTACAAGGGTGTACAATTGTGTACAAGGATGTACAAGTGTGTACAAGGTTGTACAAGTGTGTACAAGGATGTACAAGTTTGTACAAGGGCTGTACAAGTGTGTACGATGTGTAAAAGTTTGTACAAGGGTGTACAAGTTTGTACAAGTGTGTACAAGGTTGTACAATTGTGTACAAGGCTGTACAAGTGTGTACAAGGTTGTACAATTTTGTACAAGGCTGTACAAGTGTGTACAAGGATGTACAAGTGTGTACAAGGCTGTACAATTGTGTACAAGGTTGTACAAGTTTGTACAAGGGTGTACAAGTGTGTACGATAAGTAAAAGTGTGTACAAGGGTGTACAAGGTTGTACAAGTGTGTACAAGGTTGTACAATTGTGTACAAGGCTGTACAAGTGTGTACAAGGTTGTACAATTGTGTACAAGGTTGTACAATTGTGTACAAGGCTGTACAAGTGTGTAAAAGGTTGTACAAGTGTGTACAAGGTTGTACAAGTGTGTACAAGGTTGTACAAGTGTGTACAAGGTTGTACAAGTGTGTACAAGGTTGTACAAGTGTGTACAAGGTTGTACAAGTGTGTACAAGGTTGTATAAGTGTGTACGAGGTTGTACAATTGTGTACAAGGTTGTACAAGTGTGTACAAGTATGTACAATTGTGTACAAGGCTGTACAAGTGTGTACAAGGTTGTACAAGGTTGTACAAGTGTGTACAAGGGTGTACAAGTTTTTACAAGGTTGTACAAGTGTGTACAAGGTTGTACAAGTGTGTACAAGGCTGTACAATTGTGTACAAGGTTGTACAAGTGTGTACAAGGTTGTACAAGTGTGTAAAAGGTTGTACAATTGTGTACAAGGCTGTACAAGTGTGTACAAGGTTGTACAAGTGTGTACAAGGCTGTACAATTGTGTACAAGGTTGTACAAGTGTGTACAAAGTTTTACAAGTGTGTACAAGGTTGTACAATTGTGTACAAGACTGTACAAGTGTGTACAAAGTTGTGCAAGTGTGTACAAGGTTGTACAAGTGTGTACAAGGTTGTACAATTGTGTACAAGGTTGTACAAGTGTGTACAAGGTTGTACAAGTGTGTACAAGGGTGTACAATCGTGTACAAGGATGTACAAGTTTGTACAAGATTGTACAAGTGTGTACTGGGTTGTACAAGTGTGTACAAGATTGTATAGGTTTGTACAAGGTTGTACAAGTGTGTACAAGGGTGTACAAGTGTGTACAAATGTGTACAAGTGTGTTCAGGGGTGTACAAGTTTGTACAAGGGTGTACAAGTTTTACAAGGTTGTACAAGTGTGTACAAGGTTGTACAAGTTGTGTACTGGGTTGTACAAGTGTGTACAAGATTGTATAAGTTTGTACAAGGTTGTACAAGTGTGTACAAGGGTGTACAAGTGTGTACAAATGTGTACAAGTGTAAACAGGGGTGTACAAGTTTGTACAAGGGTGTACAAGTTTTACAAGGTTGTACAAGTGTGTACAATGTTGTACAAGTTGTGTACAAGGTTGTACATGTGTATACAAGGTTGTACAAGTGTGTACAAGGGTGTACAAGTGTGTACAAATGTGTACAAGTTTTACAAGGTTGTACAAGTGTGTACAAGGTTGTACAAGTTGTGTACAAGGTTGTACATGTGTGTACAAGGGTGTACAAGTTTTTACAAGGCTGTACAAGTGTGTACAAGGTTGTACAAGGTTGTACAAGGCTGTACAAGTGTGTACAAGGTTGTACAAGGTTGTACAAGTGTGTACAAGGGTGTACAAGTTTTTACAAGGTTGTACAAGTGTGTACAAGGTTGTACAAGTGTGTACAAGGCTGTACAATTGTGTACAAGGTTGTACAAGTGTGTACAAGGTTGTACAAGTGTGTACAAGGTTGTACAATTGTGTACAAGGCTGTACAAGTGTGTACAAGGTTGTACAAGTGTGTACAAGGCTGTACAATTGTGTACAAGGTTGTACAAGTGTGTACAAGGTTGTACAAGTGTGTACAAGGTTGTACAATTGTGTACAAGGCTGTACAAGTGTGTTCAAGGTTGTACAAGTGTGTACAAGGTTGTACAAGTGTGTAGAAGGGTGTACAATTGTGTACAAGGATGTACAAGTGTGTACAAGGTTGTACAAGTGTGTACAAGGATGTACAAGTTTGTACAAGGGCTGTACAAGTGTGTACGATGTGTAAAAGTTTGTACAAGGGTGTACAAGTTTGTACAAGTGTGTACAAGGTTGTACAATTGTGTACAAGGCTGTACAAGTGTGTACAAGGTTGTACAATTTTGTACAAGGCTGTACAAGTGTGTACAAGGTTGTACAAGTGAGTTCAAGGCTGTACAATTGTGTACAAGGTTGTACAAGTGTGTACAAGGTTGTACAAGTGTGTACAAGGTTGTACAATTGTGTACAAGGCTGTACAAGTGTGTACAAGGTTGTACAAGTGTGTACAAGGTTGTACAAGTGTGTACAAGGTTGTACAATTGTGTACAAGGTTGTACAAGTGTGTACAAGGTTGTACAAGTGTGTACAAGGGTGTACAAGTGTGTACAAGGTTGTACAAGTGTGTACAAGCTTTTACAAGTGTGTACAAGGGTGTACAAGTGTGTACAAGTTTGTACAAGTTTGTACAAGGTTGTACAAAAGTTTACAAGGTTATACAATTGTGTACAAGGTTGTACAAGTGTGTACAAGGTTGTACAAGTGTGTACAAGCTTTTACAAGTGTGTACAAGGGTGTACAAGTGTGTACAAGTTTGTACAAGTTTGTACAAGGTTGTACAAGTGTGTACAAGGTTGTACAAGTGTGTACAAGGTTGTACAAGTGTGTACAAGGTTGTACAAGTGTGTACAAGGTTGTACAAGTGTGTACAAGTTTTTAAATTGTGTACATGGGTGTACAATTGTGTACAAGGCTGTACAAGTGTGTACAAGGTTGTACAAGTGTGTACAAGGTTGTAACAGGGGGTACAAGGTTGTACAAGTGTGTACAAGGTTGTACAAGTGTGTACAAGGGTGAACAGGTTTGTACAATGTTGTACAAGTGTGTACAAGTTTGTACAAGGTTGTACAAGTGTGTACAAGGGTGTGCAAGTGTGTACAAGGGTGCACAAGTGTGTACAAGGGTGTACAATCGTGTACAAGCTTGTACAAGTGTGTACAAGGGTGTACAGGTTTGTACAAGGTTGTACAAGTGTGTACAAGGGTGTACAAATGTGTACAAAGATGAAAAGGTTGTACAAGTGTGTACAAGTTTGTACAAGGTTGTACAAGTGTGTACAAGGTTGTACAAGTGTGTACAAGGTTGTACAAGTGTGTACAACTTGTACAAGTGTGTACAAGCTTGTACAAGTGTGTACAAGGTTGTACAAGTGTGTACAAGGTTGTACAAGTTTGTACAAGGTTGTACAAGTGTGTACAAGTTTGTACAAGTGTGTACAAGTTTGTACAAGGTTGTACAAATGTGTACAAGGGTGTACAAAGGTGTACAAGGGTGCACAAGTTTGAACAAGGGTGTACAAGTGTGTACAAGCTTGTACAAGTGTGTACAAGCTTGTACAAGTGTGTACAAGGGTGTACAGGTTTGTACAAGGTTGTACAAGTGTGTACAAGGGTGTACAAGTATGTACAATAATGTACAAGTTTGTACAAGTGTGTACAAGTTTGTAAAAGGTTGTACAAGTGTGTACAAGGGTGTACAAGTGTGTACAAGGTTGTACAAGTGTGTACAAGCTTGTACAAGTGTGTACAAGGGTGTACAAGTGTGTACAAGGTTGTACAAGTTTTTACATGGTTGTACAAGTGTGTACAAGGTTGTACAAGTGTGTACAAAGTTGTACAAGTGTGTACAAGGTTGTACAAGTGTGTACAAGGTTGTACAAGTGTGTACAAGGTTGTACAAGTGTGTACAAGGTTGTACAAGTGTGTAAAAGGTTGTACAAGTGTGTACAAGGTTGTACAAGTGTGTACAAGGTTGTACAAGTGTGTACAAGGTTGTACAAGTGTGTACAAGGTTGTACAAGTGTGTACAAGGTTGTACAAGTGTGTACAAGGTTGTACAAGTGTGTACAAGGGTGTAAAATCGTGTACAAGGATGTACAAGTTTGTACAAGTTTGTACAAGGTTGTACAAGTGTGTACAAGGATGTACAAGTTTGTACAAGGGTGTACAAGTGTGTACGATAAGTAAAAGTGTGTACAAGGGTGTACAAGGTTGTACAAGTGTGTACAAGGTTTTACAATTGTGTACAAGGCTGTACAAGTGTGTACAAGGTTGTACAAGTGTGTACAAGGTTGTACAATTGTGTACAAGGCTGTACAAGTGTGTACAAGGTTGTACAAGTGTGTACAAGGCTGTACTATTGTGTACAAGGTTGTACAAGTGTGTACAAGGTTGTACAAGTGTGTACAAGGTTGTACAATTGTGTACAAGGCTGTACAAGTGTGTTCAAGGTTGTAATAGTGTGTACAAGGTTGTACAAGTGTGTACAAGGGTGTACAATTGTGTACAAGGATGTACAAGTGTGTACAAGGTTGTACAAGTGTGTACAAGGATGTACAAGTTTGTACAAGGGCTGTACAAGTGTGTACGATGTGTAAAAGTTTGTACAAGGGTGTACAAGTTTGTACAAGTGTGTACAAGGTTGTACAATTGTGTACAAGGCTGTACAAGTGTGTACAAGGTTGTACAATTTTGTACAAGGCTGTACAAGTGTGTACAAGGATGTACAAGTGTGTACAAGGCTGTACAATTGTGTACAAGGTTGTACAAGTTTGTACAAGGGTGTACAAGTGTGTACGATAAGTAAAAGTGTGTACAAGGGTGTACAAGGTTGTACAAGTGTGTACAAGGTTGTACAATTGTGTACAAGGCTGTACAAGTGTGTACAAGGTTGTACAATTGTGTACAAGGTTGTACAATTGTGTACAAGGCTGTACAAGTGTGTAAAAGGTTGTACAAGTGTGTACAAGGTTGTACAAGTGTGTACAAGGTTGTACAAGTGTGTACAAGGTTGTACAAGTGTGTACAAGGTTGTACAAGTGTGTACAAGGTTGTACAAGTGTGTACAAGGTTGTATAAGTGTGTACGAGGTTGTACAATTGTGTACAAGGTTGTACAAGTGTGTACAAGTATGTACAATTGTGTACAAGGCTGTACAAGTGTGTACAAGGTTGTACAAGGTTGTACAAGTGTGTACAAGGGTGTACAAGTTTTTACAAGGTTGTACAAGTGTGTACAAGGTTGTACAAGTGTGTACAAGGCTGTACAATTGTGTACAAGGTTGTACAAGTGTGTACAAGGTTGTACAAGTGTGTAAAAGGTTGTACAATTGTGTACAAGGCTGTACAAGTGTGTACAAGGTTGTACAAGTGTGTACAAGGCTGTACAATTGTGTACAAGGTTGTACAAGTGTGTACAAAGTTTTACAAGTGTGTACAAGGTTGTACAATTGTGTACAAGACTGTACAAGTGTGTACAAAGTTGTGCAAGTGTGTACAAGGTTGTACAAGTGTGTACAAGGTTGTACAATTGTGTACAAGGTTGTACAAGTGTGTACAAGGTTGTACAAGTGTGTACAAGGGTGTACAATCGTGTACAAGGATGTACAAGTTTGTACAAGATTGTACAAGTGTGTACTGGGTTGTACAAGTGTGTACAAGATTGTATAAGTTTGTACAAGGTTGTACAAGTGTGTACAAGGGTGTACAAGTGTGTACAAATGTGTACAAGTGTGTTCAGGGGTGTACAAGTTTGTACAAGGGTGTACAAGTTTTACAAGGTTGTACAAGTGTGTACAAGGTTGTACAAGTTGTGTACTGGGTTGTACAAGTGTGTACAAGATTGTATAAGTTTGTACAAGGTTGTACAAGTGTGTACAAGGGTGTACAAGTGTGTACAAATGTGTACAAGTGTAAACAGGGGTGTACAAGTTTGTACAAGGGTGTACAAGTTTTACAAGGTTGTACAAGTGTGTACAATGTTGTACAAGTTGTGTACAAGGTTGTACATGTGTGTACAAGGGTGTACAAGTGTGTACAAGGTTGTACAAGTGTGTACAAGCTTGTACAAGTGTGTACAAGGGTGTACAAGTGTGTACAAGATTGTACAAGTTTTTACAAGGTTGTACAAACGTGTACAAGGGTGTAAAATCGTGTACAAGGATGTACAAGTTTGTACAAGTTTGTACAAGGTTGTACAAGTGTGTACAAGGATGTACAAGTTTGTACAAGGGTGTACAAGTGTGTACGATAAGTAAAAGTGTGTACAAGGGTGTACAAGGTTGTACAAGTGTGTACAAGGTTGTACAATTGTGTACAAGGCTGTACAAGTGTGTACAAGGTTGTACAATTGTGTACAAGGCTGTACAAGTGTGTACAAGATTGTACAAGTGTGTACAAGGTTGTACAAGTGTGTACAAGGATGTACAAGTTTGTACAAGGGTGTACAAGTGTGTACGATGTGTAAAAGTTTGTACAAGGGTGTACAAGGTTGTACAAGTGTGTACAAGGTTGTACAATTGTGTACAAGGCTGTACAAGTGTGTACAAGGTTGTACAATTTTGTACAAGGCTGTACAAGTGTGTACAAGGTTGTACAAGTGTGTACAAGGCTGTACAATTGTGTACAAGGTTGTACAAGTGTGTACAAGGTTGTACAAGTGTGTACAAGGTTGTACAATTGTGTACAAGGCTGTACAAGTGTGTACAAGGTTGTACAAGTGTGTACAAGGTTGTACAAGTGTGTATAAGGTTGTACAAGTGTGTACAAGGTTGTACAAGTGTGTACAAGGTTGTACAATTGTGTTTCAGGTTGTACAAGTGTGTACAAGGTTGTACAAGTGTGTACAAGGGTGAACAATCGTGTACAAGGATGTACAAGTTTGTACAAGTTTGTACAAGTTTGTACAAGGTTGTACAAGTGTGTACATGGATGTACAAGTTTGTACAAGGGTGCACAAGTGTGTACAAGGGTGTACAATCGTGTACAAGCTTGTACAAGTGTGTACAAGGGTGTACAGGTTTGTACAAGGTTGTACAAGGTTGTACAAGTGTGTACAAGGGTGTACAAATGTGTACAAGGATGTAAAAGTTTGTACAAGTGTGTACAAGTTTGTACAAGGTTGTACAAGTGTGTACAAGGTTTTACAATTGTGTACAAGGTTGTACAAGTTTGTACAAGGGAGTACAAGTTTGTACAAGATTGTACAAGTGTGTACTGGGCTGTACAAGTGTGTACAAGATTGTATAAGTTTGTACAAGGTTGTACAAGTGTGTACAAGGGTGTACAAGTGTGTACAAATGTGTACAAGTTTTACAAGGTTGTACAAGTGTGTACAAGGTTGTACAAGTTGTGTACAAGGTTGTACATGTGTGTACAAGGGTGTACAAGTTTTTACAAGGCTCTACAAGTGTGTACAAGGTTGTACAAGGCTGTACAAGTGTGTACAAGGTTGTACAAGGTTGTACAAGTGTGTACAAAGGTGTACAAGTTTTTACGAGGATGTACAAGTGTGTACAAGGTTGTACAAGTGTGTACAAGGCTGTACAATTGTGTACAAGGTTGTACAAGTGTGTACAAGGTTGTACAAGTGTGTACAAGGTTGTACAATTGTGTACAAGGCTGTACAAGTGTGTACAAGGTTGTACAAGTGTGTACAAGGCTGTACAATTGTGTACAAGGTTGTACAAGTGTGTACAAGGTTGTACAAGTGTGTACAAGGTTGTACAATTGTGTACAAGGCTGTACAAGTGTGTTCAAGGTTGTACAAGTGTGTACAAGGTTGTACAAGTGTGTACAAGGTTGTACAATTGTGTACAAGGTTGTACAAGTGTGTACAAGGTTGTACAAGTGTGTACAAGGTTGTACAAGTGTGTACAAGGTTGTACAAGTGTGTACAAGGTTGTACAAGTGTGTACAAGGTTGTACAAGTGTGTACAAGGTTGTACAAGTGTGTACAAGGTTGTACAAGTGTGTACAAGGTTGTACAAGTGTGTACAAGGTTGTACAAGTGTGTACAAGCTTGTACAAGTGTGTACAAGCTTGTACAAGTGTGTGCAAGCTTGTACAAGTGTGTACAAGGGTGTACAAGTGTGTACAAGGTTGTACAAGTTTTTACAAGGTTGTACAAGTGTGTACAAGGCTGTAAAATCGTGTACAAGGATGTACAAGTTTGTACAAGTTTGTACAAGGTTGTACAAGTGTGTATAAGGATGTACAAGTTTGTACAAGGGTGTACAAGTGTGTACGATAAGTAAAAGTGTGTACAAGGGTGTACAAGGTTGTACAAGTGTGTACAAGGTTTTACAATTGTGTACAAGGCTGTACAAGTGTGTACAAGGTTTTACAATTGTGTACAAGGCTGTACAAGTGTGTACAAGGTTGTACAAGTGTGTACAAGGTTGTACAAGTGTGTACAAGGTTGTACAAGTGTGTACAAGGTTGTACAATTGTGTAAAAGGTTGTACAAGTGTGTAAAAGGTTGTACAAGTGTGTACAAGGTTGTACAAGTGTGTACAAGGTTGTACAAGTGTGTACAAGGTTGTACAAGTGTGTACAAGGTTGTACAAGTGTGTACAATGTTGTACAAGTGTGTACAAGGTTGTACAAGTGTGTACAAGGTTGTACAAGTGTGTACAACCTTGTACAAGTGTGTACAAGCTTGTACAAGTGTGTACAAGCTTGTACAAGTGTGTACAAGGGTGTACAAGTGTGTACAAGGGTGTACAAGTGTGTACAAGGTTGTACAAGTTTTTACAAGGTTGTACAAGTGTGTACAAGGGTGTAAAATCGTGTACAAGGATGTACAAGTTTGTACAAGTTTGTACAAGGTTGTACAAGTGTGTACAAGGATGTACAAGTTTGTACAAGGTTGTACAAGTGTGTACGATAAGTAAAAGTGTGTACAAGGGTGTACAAGGTTGTACAAGTGTGTACAAGGTTTTACAATTGTGTACAAGGCTGTACAAGTGTGTACAAGGTTGTACAATTGTGTACAAGGCTGTACAAGTGTGTACAAGGTTGTACAAGTGTGTACAAGGTTGTACAAGTGTGTACAAGGTTGTACAAGTGTGTACAAGGTTGTACAAGTGTGTACAAGGTTGTACAAGTGTGTACAAGGTTGTACAAGTGTGTACAAGGTTGTACAAGTGTGTACAAGGTTGTACAAGTGTGTACAAGGTTGTACAAGTTTGTACAAGGTTGTACAAGTGTGTACATGGTTGTACAAGTGTGTACAAGCTTGTACAAGTGTGTACAAGGGTGTACAAGTGTGTACAAGGTTGTACAAGTTTTTACAAGGTTGTACAAGTGTGTACAAGGGTGTAAAATCGTGTACAAGGATGTACAAGTTTGTACAAGGTTGTACAAGTGTGTACAAGGATGTACAAGTTTGTACAAGGGTGTACAAGTGTGTACGATAAGTAAAAGTGTGTACAAGGGTGTACAAGGCTGTACAAGTGTGTACAAGGTTGTACAATTGTGTACAAGGCTGTACAAGTGTGTAAAAGGTTGTACAAGTGTGTACAAGGCTGTACAAGTGTGTACAAGGTTGTACAAGTGTGTACAAGGTTGTACAAGTGTGTACAAGGTTGTACAAGTGTGTACAAGGTTGTACAAGTGTGTACAAGGTTGTATAAGTGTGTACGAGGTTGTACAATTGTGTACAAGGTTGTACAAGTGTGTACAAGTATGTACAATTGTGTACAAGGCTGTACAAGTGTGTACAAGGTTGTACAAGGTTGTACAAGTGTGTACAAGGGTGTACAAGTTTTTACAAGGTTGTACAAGTGTGTACAAGGTTGTACAAGTGTGTACAAGGCTGTACAATTGTGTACAAGGTTGTACAAGTGTGTACAAGGTTGTACAAGTGTGTACAAGGTTGTACAATTGTGTACAAGGCTGTACAAGTGTGTACAAGGTTGTACAAGTGTGTACAAGGTTGTACAAGTGTGTACAAGGCTGTACAATTGTGTACAAGGTTATACAAGTGTGTACAAGGTTGTACAAGTGTGTACAAGGTTGTACAATTGTGTACAAGACTGTACAAGTGTGTACAAAGTTGTGCAAGTGTAAACAAGGTTGTACAAGTGTGTACAAGGTTGTACAATTGTGTACAAGGTTGTACAAGTGTGTACAAGGTTGTACAAGTGTGTACAAGGGTGTACAATCGTGTACAAGGATGTACAAGTTTGTACAAGATTGTACAAGTGTGTACTGGGTTGTACAAGTGTGTACAAGATTGTATAAGTTTGTACAAGGTTGTACAAGTGTGTACAAGGGTGTACAAGTGTGTACAAATGTGTACAAGTGTGTACAGGGGTGTACAAGTTTGTACAAGGGTGTACAAGTTTTACAAGGTTGTACAAGTGTGTACAAGGTTGTACAAGTTGTGTACTGGGTTGTACAAGTGTGTACAAGATTGTATAAGTTTGTACAAGGTTGTACAAGTGTGTACAAGGGTGTACAAGTGTGTACAAATGTGTACAAGTGTGTACAGGGGTGTACAAGTTTGTACAAGGGTGTACAAGTTTTACAAGGTTGTACAAGTGTGTACAAGGTTGTACAAGTTGTGTACAAGGTTGTACATGTGTGTACAAGGGTGTACAAGTGTGTACAAGGTTGTACAAGTGTGTACAAGCTTGGACAAGTGTGTACAAGGGTGTACAAGTGTGTACAAGGTTGTACAAGTTTTTACAAGGTTGTACAAGTGTGTACAAGGGTGTAAAATCGTGTACAAGGATGTACAAGTTTGTACAAGTTTGTACAAGGTTGTACAAGTGTGTACAAGGATGTACAAGTTTGTACAAGGGTGTACAAGTGTGTACGATAAGTAAAAGTGTGTACAAGTGTGTACAAGGTTGTACAATTGTGTACAAGGCTGTACAAGTGTGTACAAGGATGTACAAGTTTGTACAAGGGTGTACAAGTGTGTACGATGTGTAAAAGTTTGTACAAGGGTGTACAAGGTTGTACAAGTGTGTACAAGGTTGTACAATTGTGTACAAGGCTGTACAAGTGTGTACAAGGTTGTACAATTTTGTACAAGGCTGTACAAGTGTGTACAAGGTTGTACAAGTGTGTACAATGCTGTACAAGTGTGTACAATGCTGTACAATTGTGTACAAGGTTGTACAAGTGTGTACAAGGTTGTACAAGTGTGTACAAGGTTGTACAATTGTGTACAAGGCTGTACAAGTGTGTACAAGGTTGTACAAGTGTGTACAAGGTTGTACAAGTGTGTACAAGGTTGTACAAGTGTGTACAAGGTTGTACAAGTGTGTACAAGGTTGTACAATTGTGTTTTTTAGGTTGTACAAGTGTGTACAAGGTTGTACAAGTGTGTACAAGGGTGAACAATCGTGTACAAGGATGTACAAGTTTGTACAAGTTTGTACAAGGTTGTACAAGTGTGTACAAGGATGTACAAGTTTGTACAAGGGTGCACAAGTGTGTACAAGGGTGTACAATCGTGTACAAGCTTGTACAAGTGTGTACAAGGGTGTACAGGTTTGTACAAGGTTGTACAAGTGTGTACAAGGGTGTACAAATGTGTACAAGGATGTAAAAGTTTGTACAAGTGTGTACAAGTTTGTACAAGGTTGTACAAGTGTGTACAAGGTTTTACAATTGTGTACAAGGTTGTACAAGTTTGTACAAGGGAGTACAAGTTTGTACAAGATTGTACAAGTGTGTACTGGGTTGTACAAGTGTGTACAAGATTGTATAAGTTTGTACAAGGTTGTACAAGTGTGTACAAGGGTGTACAAGTGTGTACAAATGTGTACAAGTTTTACAAGGTTGTACAAGTGTGTACAAGGTTGTACAAGTTGTGTACAAGGTTGTACATGTGTGTACAAGGGTGTACAAGTTTTTACAAGGCTCTACAAGTGTGTACAAGGTTGTACAAGGCTGTACAAGTGTGTACAAGGTTGTACAAGGTTGTACAAGTGTGTACAAAGGTGTACAAGTTTTTACGAGGATGTACAAGTGTGTACAAGGTTGTACAAGTATGTACAAGGCTGTACAATTGTGTACAAGGTTGTACAAGTGTGTACAAGGTTGTACAAGTGTGTACAAGGTTGTACAATTGTGTACAAGGCTGTACAAGTGTGTACAAGGTTGTACAAGTGTGTACAAGGCTGTACAATTGTGTACAAGGCTGTACAATTGTGTACAAGGTTGTACAAGTGTGTACAAGGTTGTACAATTGTGTACAAGGCTGTACAAGTGTGTTCAAGGTTGTACAAGTGTGTAGAAGGTTGTACAAGTGTGTACAAGGTTGTACAATTGTGTACAAGGTTGTACAATTGTGTACAAGGTTGTACAAGTGTGTACAAGGTTGTACAAGTGTGTACAAGGTTGTACAATTGTGTACAAGGTTGTACAATTGTGTACAAGGTTGTACAAGTGTGTACAAGGTTGTACAAGTGTGTACAAGGTTGTACAAGTGTGTACAAGGTTGTACAAGTGTGTACAAGGTTGTACAAGTGTGTACAAGGTTGTACAAGTGTGTACAAGGTTGTACAAGTGTGTACAAGGTTGTACAAGTGTGTACAAGGTTGTACAAGTGTGTACAAGGTTGTACAAGTGTGTACAAGCTTGTACAAGTGTGTAAAAGGGTGTAAAATCGTGTACAAGGATGTACAAGTTTGTACAAGTTTGTACAAGGTTGTACAAGTGTGTATAAGGATGTACAAGTTTGTACAAGGGTGTACAAGTGTGTACGATAAGTAAAATTGTGTACAAGGGTGTACAAGGTTGTACAAGTGTGTACAAGGTTTTACAATTGTGTACAAGGCTGTACAAGTGTGTACAAGGTTGTACAATTGTGTACAAGGCTGTACAAGTGTGTACAAGGTTGTACAAGTGTGTACAAGGTTGTACAAGTGTGTACAAGGTTGTACAAGTGTGTACAAGGTTGTACAAGTGTGTACAAGGTTGTACAAGTGTGTACAAGGTTGTACAAGTGTGTACAAGGTTGTACAAGTGTGTACAAGGTTGTACAAGTGTGTACAAGGTTGTACAAGTGTGTACAAGGTTGTACAAGTGTGTACAAGGTTGTACAAGTGTGTACAAGGTTGTACAAGTGTGTACAAGGTTGTACAAGTGTGTACAAGGTTGTACAAGTGTGTACAAGGTTGTACAAGTGTGTACAAGCTTGTACAAGTGTGTACAAGCTTGTACAAGTGTGTACAAGGATGTACAAGTTTGTACAAGGGTGTACAAGTGTGTACGATAAGTAAAAGTATGTACAAGGGTGTACAAGGTTGTACAAGTGTGTACAAGGTTGTACAATTGTGTACAAGGCTGTACAAGTGTGTACAAGGTTGTACAATTGTGTACAAGGCTGTACAAGTGTGTACAGCCTTGTACAAAGGTACAACTTGGGTGTTCAAAGGTACACAGGGGTGTACAAGTTTGTACAAGGGTGTACAAGTTTTACAAGGTTGTACAAGTGTGTACAAGGTTGTACAAGTTGTGTACTGGGTTGTACAAGTGTGTACAAGATTGTATAAGTTTGTACAAGGTTGTACAAGTGTGTACAAGGGTGTACAAGTGTGTACAAATGTGTACAAGTGTGTACAGGGGTGTACAAGTTTGTTGTACAAGTGTGTACAAGGTTGTACAAGTTGTGTACAAGGTTGTACAAGTGTGTACAAGGGTGTACAAGTGTGTACAAGGTTGTACAAGTTTTTACAAGGTTGTACAAGTGTGTACAAGGGTGTAAAATCGTGTACAAGGATGTACAAGTTTGTACAAGTTTGTACAAGGTTGTACAAGTGTGTACAAGGATGTACAAGTTTGTACAAGGGTGTACAAGTGTGTACGATAAGTAAAAGTGTGTACAAGGGTGTACAAGGTTGTACAAGTGTGTACAAGGTTGTACAATTGTGTACAAGGCTGTACAAGTGTGTACAAGGTTGTACAATTGTGTACAAGGCTGTACAAGTGTGTACAAGATTGTACAAGTGTGTACAAGGTTGTACAAGTGTGTACAAGGTTGTACAAGTGTGTACAAGGTTGTACAAGTGTGTACAAGGTTGTACAAGTGTGTACGAGGTTGTACAATTGTGTACGAGGTTGTACAAGTGTGTACAAGGTGTACGAGGTGTGTACAGGGGTGTACAAGTTTGTACAAGGGTGTACAAGTTTTACAAGGTTGTACAAGTGTGTAAAAGGTTGTACAAGTGTGTACAAGGTTGTACAAGTGTGTACAAGGTTGTACAAGTGTGTACAAGGTTGTACAAGTGTGTACAAGGTTGTACAAGTGTGTACAAGGTTGTACAAGTGTGTACAAGGTTGTACAAGTGTGTACAAGGTTGTACAAGTGTGTACGAGGTTGTACAATTGTGTACGAGGTTGTACAATTGTGTACGAGGTTGTACAATTGTGTACAAGGCTGTACAAGTGTGTACAAGGTTGTACAATTGTGTACAAGGCTGTACAAGTGTGTACAAGGTTGTACAAGGTTGTACAAGTGTGTACAAGGGTGTACAAGTTTTTACAAGGTTGTACAAGTGTGTACAAGGTTGTACAAGTGTGTACAAGGCTATACAATTGTGTACAAGGTTGTACAAGTGTGTACAAGGTTGTACAAGTGTGTACAAGGTTGTACAATTGTGTACAAGGCTGTACAAGTGTGTACAAGGTTGTACAAGTGTGTATAAGGCTGTACAATTGTGTACAAGGTTGTACAAGTGTGTACAAGGTTGTACAAGTGTGTACAAGGTTGTACAATTGTGTACAAGACTGTACAAGTGTGTACAAAGTTGTGCAAGTGTGTACAAGGTTGTACAAGTGTGTACAAGGTTGTACAATTGTGTACAAGGTTGTACAAGTGTGTACAAGGTTGTACAAGTGTGTACAAGGTTGTACAAGTGTGTACAAGGTTGTACAAGTGTGTACAAGGGTGTACAATCGTGTACAATGATGTACAAGTTTGTACAAGATTTTACAAGTGTGTACTGGGTTGTACAAGTGTGTACAAGATTGTATAAGTTTGTACAAGGTTGTACAAGTGTGTACAAGGGTGTACAAGTGTGTACAAATGTGTACAAGTGTGTACAGGGGTGTACAAGTTTGTACAACGGTGTACAAGTTTTACAAGGTTGTACAAGTGTGTACAAGGTTGTACAAGTTGTGTACTGGGTTGTACAAGTGTGTACAAGATTGTATAAGTTTGTACAAGGTTGTACAAGTGTGTACAAGGGTGTACAAGTGTGTACAAATGTGTACAAGTGTGTACAGGGGTGTACAAGTTTGTACAAGGGTGTACAAGTTTTACAAGGTTGTACAAGTGTGTACAAGGTTGTACAAGTTGTGTACAAGGTTGTACATGTGTGTACAAGGGTGTACAAGTGTGTACAAGGTTGTACAAGTGTGTACAAGCTTGTACAAGTGTGTACAAGGGTGTACAAGTGTGTACAAGGTTGTACAAGTTTTTACAAGGTTGTACAAGTGTGTACAAGGGTGTAAAATCGTGTACAAGGATGTACATGTTTGTACAAGTTTGTACAAGGTTGTACAAGTGTGTACAAGGATGTACAAGTTTGTACAAGGGTGTACAAGTGTGTACGATAAGTAAAAGTGTGTACAAGGGTGTACAAGGTTGTACAAGTGTGTACAAGGTTGTACAATTGTGTACAAGGCTGTACAAGTGTGTACAAGGTTGTACAATTGTGTACAAGGCTGTACAAGTGTGTACAAGATTGTACAAGTGTGTACAAGATTGTACAAGTGTGTACAAGGTTGTACAAGTGTGTACAAGGATGTACAAGTTTGTACAAGGGTGTACAAGTGTGTACGATGTGTAAAAGTTTGTACAAGGGTGTACAAGGTTGTACAAGTGTGTACAAGGTTGTACAATTGTGTACAAGGCTGTACAAGTGTGTACAACCTTGTACACACTTGTACAACCTTGTACACACTTGTACAACCTTGTACACAATTGTACAGCCTTGTACACACTTGTACAACCTTGTACACACTTGTACAACCTTGTAAAAACTTGTACACCCTTGTACACACTTGTACAACCTTGTACAATTTTGTACACACTTGTACAGCCTTGTACACAATTGTACAACCTTGTACACACTTGTACAACCTTGTACACAATTGTACAACCTCGTACACACTTGTACAACCTTGTACACACTTGTACAACCTTGTACACACTTGTACAACCTTGTACACACTTGTACAACCTTGTACACACTTGTACAACCTTGTACACACTTGTACAACCTTTTACACACTTGTACAGCCTTGTACACAATTGTACAACCTTGTACACACTTGTACAGCCTTGTACACAATTGTACAACCTTGTACACACTTGTACAACCTTGTACACCCTTGTACACACTTTTACTTATCGTACACACTTGTACACCCTTGTACAAACTTGTACATCCTTGTACACACTTGTACAACCTTGTACAAACTTGTACATCCTTGTACACGATTTTACACCCTTGTACACACTTGTACAACCTTGTAAAAACTTGTACAACCTTGTACACACTTGTACAAGCTTGTACACACTTGTACAAGCATGTACACACTTGTACAACCTTGTACACACTTGTACAACCTTGTACACACTTGTACAACCTTGTACACACTTGTACAACCTTGTACACACTTGTACAACCTTGTACACACTTGTACAACCTTGTACACACTTGTACAACCTTGTACACACTTGTACAACCTTGTACACACTTGTACAACCTTGTACACACTTGTACAACCTTGTACACACTTGTACAACCTTGTACACACTTGTACAACCTTGTACACAATTGTACAACCTTGTACACACTTGTACAGCCTTGTACACAATTGTAAAACCTTGTACACACTTGTACAACCTTGTACACCCTTGTACACACTTTTACTTATCGTACACACTTGTACACCCTTGTACAAACTTGTACATCCTTATACACACTTGTACAACCTTGTACAAACTTGTACAAACTTGTACATCCTTGTACACACTTGTACACCCTTGTACACACTTGTACAAGCTTGTACACACTTGTACAAGCTTGTACACACTTGTACAACCTTGTACACACTTGTACAACCTTGTACACACTTGTACAACCTTGTACACACTTGTACAACCTTGTACACACTTGTACAACCTTGTACACACTTGTACAACCTTGTACACACTTGTACAACCTTGTACACAATTGTACAACCTTGTACACACTTGTACAACCTTGTACACACTTGTACAACCTTGTACACACTTGTACAACCTTGTACACAATTGTACAACCTTGTACACACTTGTACAACCTTGTACACACTTGTACAACCTTGAACACACTTGTACAGCCTTGTACACACTTGTACAACCTTGTACACACTTGTACAACCTTGTACACACTTGTACAACCTTGTACACAATTGTACAGCCTTGTACACACTTGTACAACCTTGTACACACTTGTACAGCCTTGTACACAATTGTACAACCTTGTACACACTTGTACAACCTTGTACACACTTGTACAACCTTGTACACAATTGTACAGCCTTGTACACACTTGTACATCCTCGTAAAAACTTGTACACCTTTGTACACACTTGTACAACCTTGTACAACCTTGTACACACTTGTACAGCCTTGTACAACCTTGTACACACTTGTAGAGCCTTGTAAAAACTTGTACACCCTTGTACACACATGTACAACCTTGTACACAACTTGTACAACCTTGTACACACTTGTACAACCTTGTAAAACTTGTACACATTTGTACACACTTGTACACCCTTGTACACACTTGTACAACCTTGTACAAACTTATACAATCTTGTACACACTTGTACAACCCAGTACACACTTGTACAATCTTGTACAAACTTGTACTCCCTTGTACAAACTTGTACAACCTTGTACACAATTGTAAAACCTTGTACACACTGGTACAACCTTGTACAAACTTGTACACACTTGTACAAACTTTTACATCCTTGTACACATTTGTACACCCTTGTACACACTTGTACAACCTTGTACAACCTTGTACAAACCTGTACACCCTTGTACACACTTGTACAAGCTTGTACACGATTGTACACCCTTGTACACACTTGTGCACCCTTGTACAAACTTGTACATCCTTGTACACACTTGTACAACCTTGTACAAACTTGTACAAACTTGTACAAACTTGTACATCCTTGTACACGATTGTTCACCCTTGTACACACTTGTACAACCTTGTACACACTTGTACAACCTGATACACAATTGTACAACCTTGTACACACTTGTACAACCTTGTACACACTTGTACAACCTTGTACACACTTGTACAACCTTGTACACACTTGTACAGCCTTGTACACAATTGTACAACCTTGTACACAATTGTACAACCTTGTACACACTTGTACAACCTTGTACACACTTGTACAACCTTGTACACAATTGTACAGCCTTGTACACACTTGTACAACCTTGTACACACTTGTACAGCCTTGTACAAAATTGTACAACCTTGTACACACTTGTACAGCCTTGTACACAATTGTACAACCTTGTACACACTTGTACAACCTTGTACACCCTTGTACAAACTTTTACACATCGTACACACTTGTACACCCTTGTACAAACTTGTACATCCTTGTACACACTTGTACAACCTTGTACACACTTGTACAATCTTGTACACACTTGTACAGCCTTGTACACAATTGTACAACCTTGTACACACTTGTACAGCCTTGTACACAATTGTACAACCTTGTACACACTTGTACAACCTTGTACACCCTTGTACACACTTTTACTTATCGTACACACTTGTACACCCTTGTACAAACTTGTACATCCTTGTACACACTTGTACAACCTTGTACAAACTTGTACAAACTTGTACATCCTTGTACACGATTTTACACCCTTGTACACACTTGTACAACCTTGTAAAAACTTGTACAACCTTGTACAAACTTGTACACCCTTGTACACACTTGTACAAGCTTGTACACACTTGTACAACCTTGTACACACTTGTACACCCTTGTACACACATGTACAACCTTGTACACAACTTGTACAACCTTGTACACACTTGTACAACCTTGTAAAACTTGTACACCCTTGTACAAACTTGTACACCCCTGTACACACTTGTACACATTTGTACACACTTGTACACCCTTGTACACACTTGTACAACCTTGTACAAACTTATACAATCTTGTACACACTTGTACAACCCAGTACACACTTGTACAACCCAGTACACAACTTGTACAACCTTGTACACACTTGTACAACCTTGTAAAACTTGTACACCCTTGTACAAACTTGTACACCCCTGTACACACTTGTACACATTTGTACACACTTGTACACCCTTGTACACACTTGTACAACCTTGTACAAACTTATACAATCTTGTACTCACTTGTACAACCCAGTACACACTTGTACAATCTTGTACAAACTTGTACATCCTTGTACACGATTGTACACCCTTGTACACACTTGTACAACCTTGTACACACTTGTACAACCTTGTACACAATTGTACAACCTTGTACACACTTGTACAACCTTGTTTACACTTGCACAACTTTGTACACACTTGTACAGTCTTGTACACAATTGTACAACCTTGTACACACTTGTACAACCTTGTACACAATTGTACAACCTTGTACACACTTGTACAACCTTGTACACACTTGTACAACCTTGTACACAATTGTACAGCCTTGTACACACTTGTACAACCTTGTACACACTTGTACAACCTTGTACACACTTGTACAACCTTGTAAAAACTTGTACACCCTTGTACACACTTGTACAACCTTGTACAACCTTGTACACACTTGTACAGCCTTGTACACAATTGTACATACTTGTACACACTTGTACAACCTTGTACACAATTGTACAACCTCGTACACACTTATACAACCTTGTACACACTTGTACAACCTTGTACACACTTGTACAACCTTGTACACACTTGTACAACCTTGTACACACTTGTACAACCTTTTACACACTTGTACAGCCTTGTACACAATTGTACAACCTAGTACACACTTGTACAGCCTTGTACACAATTGTACAACCTTGTACACACTTGTACAACCTTGTACACCCTTGTACACACTTTTACTTATCGTACACACTTGTACACCCTTGTACAAACTTGTACATCCTTGTACACACTTGTACAACCTTGTACAAACTTGTACATCCTTGTACACGATTTTACACCCTTGTACACACTTGTACAACCTTGTAAAAACTTGTACAACCTTGTACACACTTGTACACCCTTGTACACACTTGTACAAGCTTGTACCACTTGTACAACCATGTACACACTTGTACAACCTTGTACCACACTTGTACAACCTTGTACACACTTGTACAACCTTGTACACACTTGTACAACCTTGTACACACTTGTACAACCTTGTACACACTTGTACAACCTTGTACACACTTGTACAACCTTGTACACACTTGTACAACCTTGTACACACTTGTACAGCCTTGTACACAATTGTACAACCTTGTACACACTTGTACAGCCTTGTACACAATTGTAAAACCTTGTACACACTTGTACAACCT
>NW_026543073.1:0-60586 GCF_028750875.1 Macrosteles quadrilineatus | reverse complement strand
CTTCTTGATCAGCATTGTACGTGTTATTAAATTTACTTAAAGTAAATAAAAGAAACGTCTTAAAACACTTAAAACATATATTTACGCTTATACTGTTACACACAAGACGGTAAATATACAAAAAAGGTGGTAAGTAGTGATCGATTTCGATTGGACACTCCAATAATCATCAGACCCAATAGGCGAATGACAAGAATCTTGAATGGTGTCCCTACTTATACCCTATTGGCTACCGGAAGCACCGGCCAATACATTTTTATAAGTGCAACTGGAATCAAAATGTATTTGTTCATTAATCAACTTATTTCTATCTTTACATTTTTCCTTATAAATATACAATTCTTCCCAAGCATTCATTACATATCCTTTCTTACAATTCTTTAAAATATCTAGACTATCCTCCATTTTTCCTAGTGAGTGCCCATTTTGTAACAGGTGTTGTGCGACATTTGATCTTTCCGGTTTGTTGTTCCTCCATGCAGATATGTGGTTTTTGAAGCGGTTAACGAAGTTCACAGTCTGTCCAATGTAGAAGCTATCACAATCGTCACAATTGATTTTATATATGCCTGAAGTGTCGAATTTGTTACAATCTTCTATTTTTGGATGCAGTATTTTACTCATGGTGTTCTGAGTCCTGTAGGCTATTGAAACTCCGTATTTCTTGAATCTGTTAGCAGTCCTTTGTGTTGTAGTCCCCGTGTAGCTAAATGTGATATATCTAGTGTAGATACCTCTTTTATCTCTTCTAATGTTGTTCTGCTGTGTAGTGTATTCTGTCTATCGATTTTCCTCCTCGTCTTCCTTGCGATGTCCTCTATCGTCTTGGTCCGAAATCCATTCACTTGAGCGATCTTCTTAATGGTGTCCAGTTCTTTTTTCCTATTGGTTTGGCTAAGTGGGATCTTATAGGCTCGGTACAGCATAGATCTAAAGGCTGCGGTCTTGTGGATTGTCGGATGGATAGACTTGTTGTTGATTGTAGTGTCCGTTTGCGTAGGTTTCCTGTAGATGTCAAACTCTATCTTGCTGTCTTTTCTCTCTAATGTGAGGTCCAGGAATTTGATCTTTTTGTTTTCTTCAAACTCGTTAGTAAAGGTGAGGTTCGGGTGGTGGTTGTTTAGTGTCTGCATCATCGTTTCGTGCTCCTGCTCCTGGGCTTGTCTGAAGATAACAATAATGTCGTCTACATATCTAACATACAGTTTTACATCATGATTTTTTCTTAAATTCGTTAACATTTCTTTTTCCTGATGCTGTAAAAATATTTCTGACAAAATTGCCGAAAGTGGACTTCCCATAGCTAAACCATCTGTTTGTTCGTAAAATCTATTGTTGAATCAAAAATAATTTTGCTTCAAAACAGTCACAAGTAATTTTACAATCTGATTGACATATTGACATTTGGTTTTAGAAAGGGAAAGTCCACTGTCCAGGCAGTAGACTTCCTTGTACAAACTATTCTGAACGCCTTTGAAGCTAAGAATTCTCTATCTGTAATGATGTGTGATCTGTCTCGTGCGTTCGATTGTGTGTCCCACAATCTTTTACTGTCTAAATTTGAAAAATATGGAGTGAGGGGTAATGCTCTTTCAATCCTCAGATCTTACTTATCTGATAGAACGCAAACTGTCTCTTGGAATGGAAGCAACTCAGGCCAGCTTAATGTTAAGTATGGGGTACCACAGGGCTCTATACTGGGTCCTTTTCTTTTCATTGTTTCAATGAACGATCTATATCTCAGAGTTGCTGGTAATGTACTGTTGTATGCTGACGATACTACTCTCTTTTCTGGTGACAGTGATTTCGGCGTTTCCAGGGCTGCAGTCCAGCAGTTGTTGGAAACTGCTTCTGTTTGGTTCAGAGAGAACAAACTGACTCTAAATGAAGCAAAAACTCAAACCATTACATTTAGTCTGTCTAAGAAAAAGCCTAATGCTTTTGATCAGCCTGCCAAGCTGCTGGGCTTTGTACTTGACCCGCAGCTAAATTGGACAAACCATATCGAACAAATTTGTAACAAACTTAGTAGGGTAATATACCTACTCCGACGTCTAAAAGCTGACATGCCCCAGGAGTTTGTACGTCTCGCATATATGGCCTTTTTCCAATCCCACCTACAGTATGGCACTAGACTCTGGGGACATGCGCCTGCTGTAGAAAAAGTTCTGCTTTTGCAAAAAAACAGCTGTCAGAGTCCTCTGCGGAGCCCAGCAGCTTGCGCATTGCAAACCCTTGTTAATAGAAAACTGTATAATGTCTGTACATAATGTATATATTTATCAATGTTTATTAGAAATTAAGGCTCAGGAAGACACAATGTGTCTGAACAGTAGTGTACATAGCCATGCAACCAGGAGCTCTTCTAATGTACATAGACATAGGGTTAGGCTAACCAAAACTTTGAATTCTTTTCCTGTTGCAGGTATAGCCCTTTTTAACACCATACCTCTGCAAGTAAGAAGGAAACCTGCAAAAGCTTTTGCTAGGTGTGTTAAAGATTGGTTGGTGGCAAACCCATTTTACTCCTTGCAGGAGTTCTGGAATTCAGATACCCACACAATGAATTAGAAAGAAATAAAGAAAACAAAAATACATACATATATTTATACTACCTAAACCTTGCCTACAGGTATGAGTGTGGTTTTTTTTAAGTTTTCCTTTTTGCTTTTTCTCTGCTTTGTTAATTTTTATATTTTTTTCTCCGCTGCATGTTTTACAGTGTTGTTTTGCAGTTTTTTATTTATTTATCTATTATGCATGGTGTGCTCTTTGGACATTTGTACGTGCTCTTTGGACATTGTTTTGTGAATCAAGAGGAATGCATCTCTGTTTTGTATTTTAGTTTAGTATTTGTGACTTGGCCAATTGTTATAAACTGAACGGCTCAATAAATCTTGAATCTTGAATCTTAAATCTATTCATCGTCTAAACTATTCTGTAAAAGCCTACATTTAACAAGATCTACAGTTTCGGATACAGGAATGTTTGTGTACAGATTTGCGATATCAAATGAGACTAGCCTACTATTCGAATCTATATCTATGTTCTTGACACGTTCAACAAATTCATACCTATTCTTTACATTGTATACATGTTCTAATTCTAAATCATTGCTGAGCTTACTTGCTAACAATTTTGAAACATTGTAGGTAGGAGCACATTTAAAGTTAACTAATGGTCTGATGGGTACATTCTTCTTGTGTATTTTTGGGATCCCTTTCATCACGGGCGCTTTAGAATTTAGGATGTTCATCTTCTGTCGACATTCTTCGGGAATCACTCTGGTGCATCTCTTCACGACGTCGGACAGCTCTCTTTGGTACTTCTGCGTTGGATCCTTTTTCAGCTCTTTGAAGTTATTTTCTTTGATGAAATCTTCCGTCTTCTTTATATATTCTTCTTTTCCGAGCACTACAATGGCGTTGCTTTTGTCTGCTTTCACAACGATTGAGCTATTCTCTTCCAGTTTCTTCTTTATTTTGCTGCACGTCTTCAGTTCTTAATTTCTGCTGGGATCTATGTGTCCTTGGCTGGTGAAATCGTTGGCTGTTACTTCCTTCCGAACGGCATAATGGTCTACGTCTCTGAGTGATTTTACATTTGCTTCAACTTCAGTAGCTAGTAGTTCGTTTTCGCCCTTCTTCTTCATTGGGAAATTGTACTTCATTCCGTAGTTCAGTATTTTCGTTTCTTCTTCACTGAATTGAATGTCTGTAAGGTTGATGACTCTCTTCTGGAATTTGTGTTCTGTACTGGTCCTATCCAAGTCTTTATTAGGTGTATTCTTCTCTACGAGTTTGTCTAATTTGTAGTTTATCCGTAAATATTTCCTGTCCATGGCATCTTCAACCTCTTCACTGACGACTTCGTGTAGTAAATTCCATGCTATTAGTCCGTATGATCTCAAAAATTGTAGGTGGATGTCGTAGGCAATCTGGTTCAGTTCTTCTTTTTCACAGTAAAGTTGTTTGATCATATTTTGGATGAATAATACCTCTCCTTGTTCCTTGGTTCTTTTAGCGGCAGTAGTTTACAGTTGACTTTGATTTTAGCGTATTGTGGTGTAATTCTCTTCTTGATGCATTCTTTGTTTGAAGTAAATATCTGCAATCTTCATGGAAATCTTGATTCTTGTATCCCTATATTTTGCTGCTAATTTTGCTTGACTAGCTTCACTAAATAACTTCTTGATCAGCATTGTACGTGTTATTAAATTTACTTAAAGTAAATAAAAGAAACGTCTTAAAACACTTAAAACATATATTTACGCTTATACTGTTACACACAAGACGGTAAATATACAAAAAAGGTGGTAAGTAGTGATCGATTTCGATTGGACACTCCAATAATCATCAGACCCAATAGGCGAATGACAAGAATCTTGAATGGTGTCCCTACTTATACCCTATTGGCTACCGGAAGCACCGGCCAATACATTTTTATAAGTGCAACTGGAATCAAAATGTATTTGTTCATTAATCAACTTATTTCTATCTTTACATTTTTCCTTATAAATATACAATTCTTCCCAAGCATTCATTACATATCCTTTCTTACAATTCTTTAAAATATCTAGACTATCCTCCATTTTTCCTAGTGAGTGCCCATTTTGTAACAGGTGTTGTGCGACATTTGATCTTTCCGGTTTGTTGTTCCTCCATGCAGATATGTGGTTTTTGAAGCGGTTAACGAAGTTCACAGTCTGTCCAATGTAGAAGCTATCACAATCGTCACAATTGATTTTATATATGCCTGAAGTGTCGAATTTGTTACAATCTTCTATTTTTGGATGCAGTATTTTACTCATGGTGTTCTGAGTCCTGTAGGCTATTGAAACTCCGTATTTCTTGAATCTGTTAGCAGTCCTTTGTGTTGTAGTCCCCGTGTAGCTAAATGTGATATATCTAGTGTAGATACCTCTTTTATCTCTTCTAATGTTGTTCTGCTGTGTAGTGTATTCTGTCTATCGATTTTCCTCCTCGTCTTCCTTGCGATGTCCTCTATCGTCTTGGTCCGAAATCCATTCACTTGAGCGATCTTCTTAATGGTGTCCAGTTCTTTTTTCCTATTGGTTTGGCTAAGTGGGATCTTATAGGCTCGGTACAGCATAGATCTAAAGGCTGCGGTCTTGTGGATTGTCGGATGGATAGACTTGTTGTTGATTGTAGTGTCCGTTTGCGTAGGTTTCCTGTAGATGTCAAACTCTATCTTGCTGTCTTTTCTCTCTAATGTGAGGTCCAGGAATTTGATCTTTTTGTTTTCTTCAAACTCGTTAGTAAAGGTGAGGTTCGGGTGGTGGTTGTTTAGTGTCTGCATCATCGTTTCGTGCTCCTGCTCCTGGGCTTGTCTGAAGATAACAATAATGTCGTCTACATATCTAACATACAGTTTTACATCATGATTTTTTCTTAAATTCGTTAACATTTCTTTTTCCTGATGCTGTAAAAATATTTCTGACAAAATTGCCGAAAGTGGACTTCCCATAGCTAAACCATCTGTTTGTTCGTAAAATCTATTGTTGAATCAAAAATAATTTTGCTTCAAAACAGTCACAAGTAATTTTACAATCTGATTGACATATTGACATTTGGTTTTAGAAAGGGAAAGTCCACTGTCCAGGCAGTAGACTTCCTTGTACAAACTATTCTGAACGCCTTTGAAGCTAAGAATTCTCTATCTGTAATGATGTGTGATCTGTCTCGTGCGTTCGATTGTGTGTCCCACAATCTTTTACTGTCTAAATTTGAAAAATATGGAGTGAGGGGTAATGCTCTTTCAATCCTCAGATCTTACTTATCTGATAGAACGCAAACTGTCTCTTGGAATGGAAGCAACTCAGGCCAGCTTAATGTTAAGTATGGGGTACCACAGGGCTCTATACTGGGTCCTTTTCTTTTCATTGTTTCAATGAACGATCTATATCTCAGAGTTGCTGGTAATGTACTGTTGTATGCTGACGATACTACTCTCTTTTCTGGTGACAGTGATTTCGGCGTTTCCAGGGCTGCAGTCCAGCAGTTGTTGGAAACTGCTTCTGTTTGGTTCAGAGAGAACAAACTGACTCTAAATGAAGCAAAAACTCAAACCATTACATTTAGTCTGTCTAAGAAAAAGCCTAATGCTTTTGATCAGCCTGCCAAGCTGCTGGGCTTTGTACTTGACCCGCAGCTAAATTGGACAAACCATATCGAACAAATTTGTAACAAACTTAGTAGGGTAATATACCTACTCCGACGTCTAAAAGCTGACATGCCCCAGGAGTTTGTACGTCTCGCATATATGGCCTTTTTCCAATCCCACCTACAGTATGGCACTAGACTCTGGGGACATGCGCCCTGCTGTAGAAAAAGTTCTGCTTTTGCAAAAAAACAGCTGTCAGAGTCCTCTGCGGAGCCCAGCAGCTTGCGCATTGCAAACCCTTGTTAATAGAAAACTGTATAATGTCTGTACATAATGTATATATTTATCAATGTTTATTAGAAATTAAGGCTCAGGAAGACACAATGTGTCTGAACAGTAGTGTACATAGCCATGCAACCAGGAGCTCTTCTAATGTACATAGACATAGGGTTAGGCTAACCAAAACTTTGAATTCTTTTCCTGTTGCAGGTATAGCCCTTTTTAACACCATACCTCTGCAAGTAAGAAGGAAACCTGCAAAAGCTTTTGCTAGGTGTGTTAAAGATTGGTTGGTGGCAAACCCATTTTACTCCTTGCAGGAGTTCTGGAATTCAGATACCCACACAATGAATTAGAAAGAAATAAAGAAAACAAAAATACATACATATATTTATACTACCTAAACCTTGCCTACAGGTATGAGTGTGGTTTTTTTTAAGTTTTCCTTTTTGCTTTTTCTCTGCTTTGTTAATTTTTATATTTTTTTCTCCGCTGCATGTTTTACAGTGTTGTTTTGCAGTTTTTTATTTATTTATCTATTATGCATGGTGTGCTCTTTGGACATTTGTACGTGCTCTTTGGACATTGTTTTGTGAATCAAGAGGAATGCATCTCTGTTTTGTATTTTAGTTTAGTATTTGTGACTTGGCCAATTGTTATAAACTGAACGGCTCAATAAATCTTGAATCTTGAATCTTAAATCTATTCATCGTCTAAACTATTCTGTAAAAGCCTACATTTAACAAGATCTACAGTTTCGGATACAGGAATGTTTGTGTACAGATTTGCGATATCAAATGAGACTAGCCTACTATTCGAATCTATATCTATGTTCTTGACACGTTCAACAAATTCATACCTATTCTTTACATTGTATACATGTTCTAATTCTAAATCATTGCTGAGCTTACTTGCTAACAATTTTGAAACATTGTAGGTAGGAGCACATTTAAAGTTAACTAATGGTCTGATGGGTACATTCTTCTTGTGTATTTTTGGGATCCCTTTCATCACGGGCGCTTTAGAAATTTAGGATGTTCATCTTCTGTCGACATTCTTCGGGAATCACTCTGGTGCATCTCTTCACGACGTCGGACAGCTCTCTTTGGTACTTCTGCGTTGGATCCTTTTTCAGCTCTTTGAAGTTATTTTCTTTGATGAAATCTTCCGTCTTCTTTATATATTCTTCTTTTCCGAGCACTACAATGGCGTTGCTTTTGTCTGCTTTCACAACGATTGAGCTATTCTCTTCCAGTTTCTTCTTTATTTTGCTGCACGTCTTCAGTTCTTAATTTCTGCTGGGATCTATGTGTCCTTGGCTGGTGAAATCGTTGGCTGTTACTTCCTTCCGAACGGCATAATGGTCTACGTCTCTGAGTGATTTTACATTTGCTTCAACTTCAGTAGCTAGTAGTTCGTTTTCGCCCTTCTTCTTCATTGGGAAATTGTACTTCATTCCGTAGTTCAGTATTTTCGTTTCTTCTTCACTGAATTGAATGTCTGTAAGGTTGATGACTCTCTTCTGGAATTTGTGTTCTGTACTGGTCCTATCCAAGTCTTTATTAGGTGTATTCTTCTCTACGAGTTTGTCTAATTTGTAGTTTATCCGTAAATATTTCCTGTCCATGGCATCTTCAACCTCTTCACTGACGACTTCGTGTAGTAAATTCCATGCTATTAGTCCGTATGATCTCAAAAATTGTAGGTGGATGTCGTAGGCAATCTGGTTCAGTTCTTCTTTTTCACAGTAAAGTTGTTTGATCATATTTTGGATGAATAATACCTCTCCTTGTTCCTTGGTTCTTTTAGCGGCAGTAGTTTACAGTTGACTTTGATTTTAGCGTATTGTGGTGTAATTCTCTTCTTGATGCATTCTTTGTTTGAAGTAAATATCTGCAATCTTCATGGAAATCTTGATTCTTGTATCCCTATATTTTGCTGCTAATTTTGCTTGACTAGCTTCACTAAATAACTTCTTGATCAGCATTGTACGTGTTATTAAATTTACTTAAAGTAAATAAAAGAAACGTCTTAAAACACTTAAAACATATATTTACGCTTATACTGTTACACACAAGACGGTAAATATACAAAAAAGGTGGTAAGTAGTGATCGATTTCGATTGGACACTCCAATAATCATCAGACCCAATAGGCGAATGACAAGAATCTTGAATGGTGTCCCTACTTATACCCTATTGGCTACCGGAAGCACCGGCCAATACATTTTTATAAGTGCAACTGGAATCAAAATGTATTTGTTCATTAATCAACTTATTTCTATCTTTACATTTTTCCTTATAAATATACAATTCTTCCCAAGCATTCATTACATATCCTTTCTTACAATTCTTTAAAATATCTAGACTATCCTCCATTTTTCCTAGTGAGTGCCCATTTTGTAACAGGTGTTGTGCGACATTTGATCTTTCCGGTTTGTTGTTCCTCCATGCAGATATGTGGTTTTTGAAGCGGTTAACGAAGTTCACAGTCTGTCCAATGTAGAAGCTATCACAATCGTCACAATTGATTTTATATATGCCTGAAGTGTCGAATTTGTTACAATCTTCTATTTTTGGATGCAGTATTTTACTCATGGTGTTCTGAGTCCTGTAGGCTATTGAAACTCCGTATTTCTTGAATCTGTTAGCAGTCCTTTGTGTTGTAGTCCCCGTGTAGCTAAATGTGATATATCTAGTGTAGATACCTCTTTTATCTCTTCTAATGTTGTTCTGCTGTGTAGTGTATTCTGTCTATCGATTTTCCTCCTCGTCTTCCTTGCGATGTCCTCTATCGTCTTGGTCCGAAATCCATTCACTTGAGCGATCTTCTTAATGGTGTCCAGTTCTTTTTTCCTATTGGTTTGGCTAAGTGGGATCTTATAGGCTCGGTACAGCATAGATCTAAAGGCTGCGGTCTTGTGGATTGTCGGATGGATAGACTTGTTGTTGATTGTAGTGTCCGTTTGCGTAGGTTTCCTGTAGATGTCAAACTCTATCTTGCTGTCTTTTCTCTCTAATGTGAGGTCCAGGAATTTGATCTTTTTGTTTTCTTCAAACTCGTTAGTAAAGGTGAGGTTCGGGTGGTGGTTGTTTAGTGTCTGCATCATCGTTTCGTGCTCCTGCTCCTGGGCTTGTCTGAAGATAACAATAATGTCGTCTACATATCTAACATACAGTTTTACATCATGATTTTTTCTTAAATTCGTTAACATTTCTTTTTCCTGATGCTGTAAAAATATTTCTGACAAAATTGCCGAAAGTGGACTTCCCATAGCTAAACCATCTGTTTGTTCGTAAAATCTATTGTTGAATCAAAAATAATTTTGCTTCAAAACAGTCACAAGTAATTTTACAATCTGATTGACATATTGACATTTGGTTTTAGAAAGGGAAAGTCCACTGTCCAGGCAGTAGACTTCCTTGTACAAACTATTCTGAACGCCTTTGAAGCTAAGAATTCTCTATCTGTAATGATGTGTGATCTGTCTCGTGCGTTCGATTGTGTGTCCCACAATCTTTTACTGTCTAAATTTGAAAAATATGGAGTGAGGGGTAATGCTCTTTCAATCCTCAGATCTTACTTATCTGATAGAACGCAAACTGTCTCTTGGAATGGAAGCAACTCAGGCCAGCTTAATGTTAAGTATGGGGTACCACAGGGCTCTATACTGGGTCCTTTTCTTTTCATTGTTTCAATGAACGATCTATATCTCAGAGTTGCTGGTAATGTACTGTTGTATGCTGACGATACTACTCTCTTTTCTGGTGACAGTGATTTCGGCGTTTCCAGGGCTGCAGTCCAGCAGTTGTTGGAAACTGCTTCTGTTTGGTTCAGAGAGAACAAACTGACTCTAAATGAAGCAAAAACTCAAACCATTACATTTAGTCTGTCTAAGAAAAAGCCTAATGCTTTTGATCAGCCTGCCAAGCTGCTGGGCTTTGTACTTGACCCGCAGCTAAATTGGACAAACCATATCGAACAAATTTGTAACAAACTTAGTAGGGTAATATACCTACTCCGACGTCTAAAAGCTGACATGCCCCAGGAGTTTGTACGTCTCGCATATATGGCCTTTTTCCAATCCCACCTACAGTATGGCACTAGACTCTGGGGACATGCGCCTGCTGTAGAAAAAGTTCTGCTTTTGCAAAAAAACAGCTGTCAGAGTCCTCTGCGGAGCCCAGCAGCTTGCGCATTGCAAACCCTTGTTAATAGAAAACTGTATAATGTCTGTACATAATGTATATATTTATCAATGTTTATTAGAAATTAAGGCTCAGGAAGACACAATGTGTCTGAACAGTAGTGTACATAGCCATGCAACCAGGAGCTCTTCTAATGTACATAGACATAGGGTTAGGCTAACCAAAACTTTGAATTCTTTTCCTGTTGCAGGTATAGCCCTTTTTAACACCATACCTCTGCAAGTAAGAAGGAAACCTGCAAAAGCTTTTGCTAGGTGTGTTAAAGATTGGTTGGTGGCAAACCCATTTTACTCCTTGCAGGAGTTCTGGAATTCAGATACCCACACAATGAATTAGAAAGAAATAAAGAAAACAAAAATACATACATATATTTATACTACCTAAACCTTGCCTACAGGTATGAGTGTGGTTTTTTTTAAGTTTTCCTTTTTGCTTTTTCTCTGCTTTGTTAATTTTTATATTTTTTTCTCCGCTGCATGTTTTACAGTGTTGTTTTGCAGTTTTTTATTTATTTATCTATTATGCATGGTGTGCTCTTTGGACATTTGTACGTGCTCTTTGGACATTGTTTTGTGAATCAAGAGGAATGCATCTCTGTTTTGTATTTTAGTTTAGTATTTGTGACTTGGCCAATTGTTATAAACTGAACGGCTCAATAAATCTTGAATCTTGAATCTTAAATCTATTCATCGTCTAAACTATTCTGTAAAAGCCTACATTTAACAAGATCTACAGTTTCGGATACAGGAATGTTTGTGTACAGATTTGCGATATCAAATGAGACTAGCCTACTATTCGAATCTATATCTATGTTCTTGACACGTTCAACAAATTCATACCTATTCTTTACATTGTATACATGTTCTAATTCTAAATCATTGCTGAGCTTACTTGCTAACAATTTTGAAACATTGTAGGTAGGAGCACATTTAAAGTTAACTAATGGTCTGATGGGTACATTCTTCTTGTGTATTTTTGGGATCCCTTTCATCACGGGCGCTTTAGAATTTAGGATGTTCATCTTCTGTCGACATTCTTCGGGAATCACTCTGGTGCATCTCTTCACGACGTCGGACAGCTCTCTTTGGTACTTCTGCGTTGGATCCTTTTTCAGCTCTTTGAAGTTATTTTCTTTGATGAAATCTTCCGTCTTCTTTATATATTCTTCTTTTCCGAGCACTACAATGGCGTTGCTTTTGTCTGCTTTCACAACGATTGAGCTATTCTCTTCCAGTTTCTTCTTTATTTTGCTGCACGTCTTCAGTTCTTAATTTCTGCTGGGATCTATGTGTCCTTGGCTGGTGAAATCGTTGGCTGTTACTTCCTTCCGAACGGCATAATGGTCTACGTCTCTGAGTGATTTTACATTTGCTTCAACTTCAGTAGCTAGTAGTTCGTTTTCGCCCTTCTTCTTCATTGGGAAATTGTACTTCATTCCGTAGTTCAGTATTTTCGTTTCTTCTTCACTGAATTGAATGTCTGTAAGGTTGATGACTCTCTTCTGGAATTTGTGTTCTGTACTGGTCCTATCCAAGTCTTTATTAGGTGTATTCTTCTCTACGAGTTTGTCTAATTTGTAGTTTATCCGTAAATATTTCCTGTCCATGGCATCTTCAACCTCTTCACTGACGACTTCGTGTAGTAAATTCCATGCTATTAGTCCGTATGATCTCAAAAATTGTAGGTGGATGTCGTAGGCAATCTGGTTCAGTTCTTCTTTTTCACAGTAAAGTTGTTTGATCATATTTTGGATGAATAATACCTCTCCTTGTTCCTTGGTTCTTTTAGCGGCAGTAGTTTACAGTTTACTTTGATTTTAGCGTATTGTGGTGTAATTCTCTTCTTGATGCATTCTTTGTTTGAAGTAAATATCTGCAATCTTCATGGAAATCTTGATTCTTGTATCCCTATATTTTGCTGCTAATTTTGCTTGACTAGCTTCACTAAATAACTTCTTGATCAGCATTGTACGTGTTATTAAATTTACTTAAAGTAAATAAAAGAAACGTCTTAAAACACTTAAAACATATATTTACGCTTATACTGTTACACACAAGACGGTAAATATACAAAAAAGGTGGTAAGTAGTGATCGATTTCGATTGGACACTCCAATAATCATCAGACCCAATAGGCGAATGACAAGAATCTTGAATGGTGTCCCTACTTATACCCTATTGGCTACCGGAAGCACCGGCCAATACATTTTTATAAGTGCAACTGGAATCAAAATGTATTTGTTCATTAATCAACTTATTTCTATCTTTACATTTTTCCTTATAAATATACAATTCTTCCCAAGCATTCATTACATATCCTTTCTTACAATTCTTTAAAATATCTAGACTATCCTCCATTTTTCCTAGTGAGTGCCCATTTTGTAACAGGTGTTGTGCGACATTTGATCTTTCCGGTTTGTTGTTCCTCCATGCAGATATGTGGTTTTTGAAGCGGTTAACGAAGTTCACAGTCTGTCCAATGTAGAAGCTATCACAATCGTCACAATTGATTTTATATATGCCTGAAGTGTCGAATTTGTTACAATCTTCTATTTTTGGATGCAGTATTTTACTCATGGTGTTCTGAGTCCTGTAGGCTATTGAAACTCCGTATTTCTTGAATCTGTTAGCAGTCCTTTGTGTTGTAGTCCCCGTGTAGCTAAATGTGATATATCTAGTGTAGATACCTCTTTTATCTCTTCTAATGTTGTTCTGCTGTGTAGTGTATTCTGTCTATCGATTTTCCTCCTCGTCTTCCTTGCGATGTCCTCTATCGTCTTGGTCCGAAATCCATTCACTTGAGCGATCTTCTTAATGGTGTCCAGTTCTTTTTTCCTATTGGTTTGGCTAAGTGGGATCTTATAGGCTCGGTACAGCATAGATCTAAAGGCTGCGGTCTTGTGGATTGTCGGATGGATAGACTTGTTGTTGATTGTAGTGTCCGTTTGCGTAGGTTTCCTGTAGATGTCAAACTCTATCTTGCTGTCTTTTCTCTCTAATGTGAGGTCCAGGAATTTGATCTTTTTGTTTTCTTCAAACTCGTTAGTAAAGGTGAGGTTCGGGTGGTGGTTGTTTAGTGTCTGCATCATCGTTTCGTGCTCCTGCTCCTGGGCTTGTCTGAAGATAACAATAATGTCGTCTACATATCTAACATACAGTTTTACATCATGATTTTTTCTTAAATTCGTTAACATTTCTTTTTCCTGATGCTGTAAAAATATTTCTGACAAAATTGCCGAAAGTGGACTTCCCATAGCTAAACCATCTGTTTGTTCGTAAAATCTATTGTTGAATCAAAAATAATTTTGCTTCAAAACAGTCACAAGTAATTTTACAATCTGATTGACATATTGACATTTGGTTTTAGAAAGGGAAAGTCCACTGTCCAGGCAGTAGACTTCCTTGTACAAACTATTCTGAACGCCTTTGAAGCTAAGAATTCTCTATCTGTAATGATGTGTGATCTGTCTCGTGCGTTCGATTGTGTGTCCCACAATCTTTTACTGTCTAAATTTGAAAAATATGGAGTGAGGGGTAATGCTCTTTCAATCCTCAGATCTTACTTATCTGATAGAACGCAAACTGTCTCTTGGAATGGAAGCAACTCAGGCCAGCTTAATGTTAAGTATGGGGTACCACAGGGCTCTATACTGGGTCCTTTTCTTTTCATTGTTTCAATGAACGATCTATATCTCAGAGTTGCTGGTAATGTACTGTTGTATGCTGACGATACTACTCTCTTTTCTGGTGACAGTGATTTCGGCGTTTCCAGGGCTGCAGTCCAGCAGTTGTTGGAAACTGCTTCTGTTTGGTTCAGAGAGAACAAACTGACTCTAAATGAAGCAAAAACTCAAACCATTACATTTAGTCTGTCTAAGAAAAAGCCTAATGCTTTTGATCAGCCTGCCAAGCTGCTGGGCTTTGTACTTGACCCGCAGCTAAATTGGACAAACCATATCGAACAAATTTGTAACAAACTTAGTAGGGTAATATACCTACTCCGACGTCTAAAAGCTGACATGCCCCAGGAGTTTGTACGTCTCGCATATATGGCCTTTTTCCAATCCCACCTACAGTATGGCACTAGACTCTGGGGACATGCGCCTGCTGTAGAAAAAGTTCTGCTTTTGCAAAAAAACAGCTGTCAGAGTCCTCTGCGGAGCCCAGCAGCTTGCGCATTGCAAACCCTTGTTAATAGAAAACTGTATAATGTCTGTACATAATGTATATATTTATCAATGTTTATTAGAAATTAAGGCTCAGGAAGACACAATGTGTCTGAACAGTAGTGTACATAGCCATGCAACCAGGAGCTCTTCTAATGTACATAGACATAGGGTTAGGCTAACCAAAACTTTGAATTCTTTTCCTGTTGCAGGTATAGCCCTTTTTAACACCATACCTCTGCAAGTAAGAAGGAAACCTGCAAAAGCTTTTGCTAGGTGTGTTAAAGATTGGTTGGTGGCAAACCCATTTTACTCCTTGCAGGAGTTCTGGAATTCAGATACCCACACAATGAATTAGAAAGAAATAAAGAAAACAAAAATACATACATATATTTATACTACCTAAACCTTGCCTACAGGTATGAGTGTGGTTTTTTTTAAGTTTTCCTTTTTGCTTTTTCTCTGCTTTGTTAATTTTTATATTTTTTTCTCCGCTGCATGTTTTACAGTGTTGTTTTGCAGTTTTTTATTTATTTATCTATTATGCATGGTGTGCTCTTTGGACATTTGTACGTGCTCTTTGGACATTGTTTTGTGAATCAAGAGGAATGCATCTCTGTTTTGTATTTTAGTTTAGTATTTGTGACTTGGCCAATTGTTATAAACTGAACGGCTCAATAAATCTTGAATCTTGAATCTTAAATCTATTCATCGTCTAAACTATTCTGTAAAAGCCTACATTTAACAAGATCTACAGTTTCGGATACAGGAATGTTTGTGTACAGATTTGCGATATCAAATGAGACTAGCCTACTATTCGAATCTATATCTATGTTCTTGACACGTTCAACAAATTCATACCTATTCTTTACATTGTATACATGTTCTAATTCTAAATCATTGCTGAGCTTACTTGCTAACAATTTTGAAACATTGTAGGTAGGAGCACATTTAAAGTTAACTAATGGTCTGATGGGTACATTCTTCTTGTGTATTTTTGGGATCCCTTTCATCACGGGCGCTTTAGAATTTAGGATGTTCATCTTCTGTCGACATTCTTCGGGAATCACTCTGGTGCATCTCTTCACGACGTCGGACAGCTCTCTTTGGTACTTCTGCGTTGGATCCTTTTTCAGCTCTTTGAAGTTATTTTCTTTGATGAAATCTTCCGTCTTCTTTATATATTCTTCTTTTCCGAGCACTACAATGGCGTTGCTTTTGTCTGCTTTCACAACGATTGAGCTATTCTCTTCCAGTTTCTTCTTTATTTTGCTGCACGTCTTCAGTTCTTAATTTCTGCTGGGATCTATGTGTCCTTGGCTGGTGAAATCGTTGGCTGTTACTTCCTTCCGAACGGCATAATGGTCTACGTCTCTGAGTGATTTTACATTTGCTTCAACTTCAGTAGCTAGTAGTTCGTTTTCGCCCTTCTTCTTCATTGGGAAATTGTACTTCATTCCGTAGTTCAGTATTTTCGTTTCTTCTTCACTGAATTGAATGTCTGTAAGGTTGATGACTCTCTTCTGGAATTTGTGTTCTGTACTGGTCCTATCCAAGTCTTTATTAGGTGTATTCTTCTCTACGAGTTTGTCTAATTTGTAGTTTATCCGTAAATATTTCCTGTCCATGGCATCTTCAACCTCTTCACTGACGACTTCGTGTAGTAAATTCCATGCTATTAGTCCGTATGATCTCAAAAATTGTAGGTGGATGTCGTAGGCAATCTGGTTCAGTTCTTCTTTTTCACAGTAAAGTTGTTTGATCATATTTTGGATGAATAATACCTCTCCTTGTTCCTTGGTTCTTTTAGCGGCAGTAGTTTACAGTTGACTTTGATTTTAGCGTATTGTGGTGTAATTCTCTTCTTGATGCATTCTTTGTTTGAAGTAAATATCTGCAATCTTCATGGAAATCTTGATTCTTGTATCCATATATTTTGCTGCTAATTTTGCTTGACTAGCTTCACTAAATAACTTCTTGATCAGCATTGTACGTGTTATTAAATTTACTTAAAGTAAATAAAAGAAACGTCTTAAAACACTTAAAACATATATTTACGCTTATACTGTTACTCACAAGACGGTAAATATACAAAAAAGGTGGTAAGTAGTGATCGATTTCGATTGGACACTCCAATCATCATCAGACCCAATAGGCGAATGACAAGAATCTTGAATGGTGTCCCTACTTATACCCTATTGGCTACCGGAAGCACCGGCCAATACATTTTTATAAGTGCAACTGGAATCAAAATGTATTTGTTCATTAATCAACTTATTTCTATCTTTACATTTTTCCTTATAAATATACAATTCTTCCCAAGCATTCATTACATATCCTTTCTTACAATTCTTTAAAATATCTAGACTATCCTCCATTTTTCCTAGTGAGTGCCCATTTTGTAACAGGTGTTGTGCGACATTTGATCTTTCCGGTTTGTTGTTCCTCCATGCAGATATGTGGTTTTTGAAGCGGTTAACGAAGTTCACAGTCTGTCCAATGTAGAAGCTATCACAATCGTCACAATTGATTTTATATATGCCTGAAGTGTCGAATTTGTTACAATCTTCTATTTTTGGATGCAGTATTTTACTCATGGTGTTCTGAGTCCTGTAGGCTATTGAAACTCCGTATTTCTTGAATCTGTTAGCAGTCCTTTGTGTTGTAGTCCCCGTGTAGCTAAATGTGATATATCTAGTGTTTTCCTCTTTTATCTCTTCTAATGTTGTTCTGCTGTGTAGTGTATTCTGTCTATCGATTTTCCTCCTCGTCTTCCTTGCGATGTCCTCTATCGTCTTGGTCCGAAATCCATTCACTTGAGCGATCTTCTTAATGGTGTCCAGTTCTTTTTTCCTATTGGTTTGGCTAAGTGGGATCTTATAGGCTCGGTACAGCATAGATCTAAAGGCTGCGGTCTTGTGGATTGTCGGATGGATAGACTTGTTGTTGATTGTAGTGTTTGTTTGCGTAGGTTTCCTGTAGATGTCAAACTCTATCTTGCTGTCTTTTCTCTCTAATGTGAGGTCCAGGAATTTGATCTTTTTGTTTTCTTCAAACTCGTTAGTAAAGGTGAGGTTCGGGTGGTGGTTGTTTAGTGTCTGCATCATCGTTTCGTGCTCCTGCTCCTGGGCTTGTCTGAAGATAACAAGAATGTCGTCTACATATCTAACATACAGTTTTACATCATGATTTTTTCTTAAATTCGTTAACATTTCTTTTTTCTGATGCTGTAAAAATATTTCTGACAAAATTGCCGAAAGTGGACTTCCCATAGCTAAACCATCTGTTTGTTCGTAAAATCTATTGTTGAATCAAAAATAATTTTTCTTCAAAACAGTCACAAGTAATTTTACAATCTGATTGACATATTCATCGTCTAAACTATTCGGTACTTACGTATTAAACGGAGGCCACAATTTGTCAGCGCGCTGCGGCGGTTATGTTAGGTTGGGTTATCGTAAATATTATGTGTGTAGGACTTTCCTCGCTTGGTTATGAATCGATACCAGACGAGTTATACTTTCTATTATGATAACCCAACCTAACATAACCGCCGCAGCGCGCTGACAAAATGTGGCCTCCGTTTAATACGTAAGTACCAACTATTCTGTAAAAGCCTACATTTAACAAGATCTACAGTTTCGGATACAGGAATGTTTGTGTACAGATTTGCGATATCAAATGAGACTAGCCTACTATTCGAATCTATATCTATGTTCTTGACACGTTCAACAAATTCATACCTATTCTTTACATTGTATACATGTTCTAATTCTAAATCATTGCTGAGCTTACTTGCTAACAATTTTGAAACATTGTAGGTAGGAGCACATTTAAAGTTAACTAATGGTCTGATGGGTACATTCTTCTTGTGTATTTTTGGGATCCCTTTCATCACGGGCGCTTTAGAATTTAGGATGTTCATCTTCTGTCGACATTCTTCGGGAATCACTCTGGTGCATCTCTTCACGACGTCGGACAGCTCTCTTTGGTACTTCTGCGTTGGATCCTTTTTCAGCTCTTTGAAGTTATTTTCTTTGATGAAATCTTCCGTCTTCTTTATATATTCTTCTTTTCCGAGCACTACAATGGCGTTGCTTTTGTCTGCTTTCACAACGATCGAGCTATTCTCTTCCAGTTTCTTCTTTATTTTGCTGCACGTCTTCAGTTCTTAATTTCTGCTGGGATCTATGTGTCCTTGGCTGGTGAAATCGTTGGCTGTTACTTCCTTCCGAACGGCATAATGGTCTACGTCTCTGAGTGATTTTACATTTGCTTCAACTTCAGTAGCTAGTAGTTCGTTTTCGCCCTTCTTCTTCATTGGGAAATTGTACTTCATTCCGTAGTTCAGTATTTTCGTTTCTTCTTCACTGAATTGAATGTCTGTAAGGTTGATGACTCTCTTCTGGAATTTGTGTTCTGTACTGGTCCTATCCAAGTCTTTATTAGGTGTATTCTTCTCTACGAGTTTGTCTAATTTGTAGTTTATCCGTAAATATTTCCTGTCCATGGCATCTTCAACCTCTTCACTGACGACTTCGTGTAGTAAATTCCATGCTATTAGTCCGTATGATCTCAAAAATTGTAGGTGGATGTCGTAGGCAATCTGGTTCAGTTCTTCTTTTTCACAGTAAAGTTGTTTGATCATATTTTGGATGAATAATACCTCTCCTTGTTCCTTGGTTCTTTTAGCGGCAGTAGTTTACAGTTGACTTTGATTTTAGCGTATTGTGGTGTAATTCTCTTCTTGATGCATTCTTTGTTTGAAGTAAATATCTGCAATCTTCATGGAAATCTTGATTCTTGTATCCATATATTTTGCTGCTAATTTTGCTTGACTAGCTTCACTAAATAACTTCTTGATCAGCATTGTACGTGTTATTAAATTTACTTAAAGTAAATAAAAGAAACGTCTTAAAACACTTAAAACATATATTTACGCTTATACTGTTACTCACAAGACGGTAAATATACAAAAAAGGTGGCAAGTAGTGATCGATTTCGATTGGACACTCCAATCATCATCAGACCCAATAGGCGAATGACAAGAATCTTGAATGGTGTCCCTACTTATACCCTATTGGCTACCGGAAGCACCGGCCAATTTTTATAAGTGCAACTGGAATCAAAATGTATTTGTTCATTAATCAACTTATTTCTATCTTTACATTTTTCCTTATAAATATACAATTCTTCCCAAGCATTCATTACATATCCTTTCTTACAATTCTTTAAAATATCTAGACTATCCTCCATTTTTCCTAGTGAGTGCCCATTTTGTAACAGGTGTTGTGCGACATTTGATCTTTCCGGTTTGTTGTTCCTCCATGCAGATATGTGGTTTTTGAAGCGGTTAACGAAGTTCACAGTCTGTCCAATGTAGAAGCTATCACAATCGTCACAATTGATTTTATATATGCCTGAAGTGTCGAATTTGTTACAATCTTCTATTTTTGGATGCAGTATTTTACTCATGGTGTTCTGAGTCCTGTAGGCTATTGAAACTCCGTATTTCTTGAATCTGTTAGCAATCCTTTGTGTTGTAGTCCCCGTGTAGCTAAATGAGGCGTCGAGAGGCCAAGAGAGATATGTGACATTTTAAAAAATGTCATTGTATTTTTTTCATAGTCACAAAAAATAAAAAAAAATAAAAATAAATTCACTTATACCACTTGGCTTCCAACTCTTAGGTGTTTAGTTTGGAGGCCAAGGGATATAAGTGAATTATTTGTTGAAATTCCACCCTTTTTTTAACAAAACCCGTTACCATGACAACATTTTTTTAAAAGTCACATATCTCCCTTGGCCTCTCGACAACTCAAATGTGATATATCTAGTGTTTTCCTCTTTTATCTCTTCTAATGTTGTTCTGCTGTGTAGTGTATTCTGTCTATCGATTTTCCTCCTCGTCTTCCTTGCGATGTCCTCTATCGTCTTGGTCCGAAATCCATTTACTTGAGCGATCTTCTTAATGGTGTCCAGTTCTTTTTTCCTATTGGTTTGGCTAAGTGGGATCTTATAGGCTCGGTACAGCATAGATCTAAAGGCTGCGGTCTTGTGGATTGTCGGATGGATAGACTTGTTGTTGATTGTAGTGTCCGTTTGCGTAGGTTTCCTGTAGATGTCAAACTCTATCTTGCTGTCTTTTTTCTCTAATGTGAGGTCCAGGAATTTGATCTTTTTGTTTTCTTCAAACTCGTTAGTAAAGGTGAGGTTCGGGTGGTGGTTGTTTAGTGTCTGCATCATCGTTTCGTGCTCCTGCTCCTGGGCTTGTCTGAAGATAACAAGAATGTCGTCTACATATCTAACATACAGTTTTACATCATGATTTTTTCTTAAATTCGTTAACATTTCTTTTTCCTGATGCTGTAAAAATATTTCTGACAAAATTGCCGAAAGTGGACTTCCCATAGCTAAACCATCTGTTTGTTCGTAAAATCTATTGTTGAATCAAAAATAATTTTGCTTCAAAACAGTCACAAGTAATTTTACAATCTGATTGACATATTCATCGTCTAAACTATTCTGTAAAAGCCTACATTTAACAAGATCTACAGTTTCGGATACAGGAATGTTTGTGTACAGATTTGCGATATCAAATGAGACTAGCCTACTATTCGAATCTATATCTATGTTCTTGACACGTTCAACAAATTCATACATATTCTTTACATTGTATACATGTTCTAATTCTAAATAATTGCTGAGCTTACTTGCTAACAATTTTGAAACATTGTAGGTAGGAGCACATTTAAAGTTAACTAATGGTCTGATGGGTACATTCTTCTTGTGTATTTTTGGGATCCCTTTCATCACGGGCGCTTTAGAATTTAGGATGTTCATCTTCTGTCGACATTCTTCGGGAATCACTCTGGTGCATCTCTTCACGACGTCGGACAGCTCTCTTTGGTACTTCTGCGTTGGATCCTTTTTAGCTCTTTGAAGTTATTTTCTTTGATGAAATCTTCCGTCTTCTTTATATATTCTTCTTTTCCGAGCACTACAATGGCGTTGCTTTTGTCTGCTTTCACAACGATTGAGCTATTCTCTTCCAGTTTCTTCTTTATTTTGCTGCACGTCTTCAGTTCTTAATTTCTGCTGGGATCTATGTGTCCTTGGCTGGTGAAATCGTTGGCTGTTACTTCCTTCCGAACGGCATAATGGTCTACGTCTCTGAGTGATTTTACATTTGCTTCAACTTCAGTAGCTAGTAGTTTGTTTTCGCCCTTCTTCTTCATTGGGAAATTGTACTTCATTCCGTAGTTCAGTATTTTCGTTTCTTCTTCACTGAATTGAATGTCTGTAAGGTTGATGACTCTCTTCTGGAATTTGTGTTCTGTACTGGTCCTATCCAAGTCTTTATTAGGTGTATTCTTCTCTACGAGTTTGTCTAATTTGTAGTTTATCCGTAAATATTTCCTGTCCATGGCATCTTCAACCTCTTCACTGACGACTTCGTGTAGTAAATTCCATGCTATTAGTCCGTATGATCTCAAAAATTGTAGGTGGATGTCGTAGGCAATCTGGTTCAGTTCTTCTTTTTCACAGTAAAGTTGTTTGATCATATTTTGGATGAATAATACCTCTCCTTGTTCCTTGGTTCTTTTAGCGGCAGTAGTGTTACAGTTGACTTTGATTTTAGCGTATTGTGGTGTAATTCTCTTCTTGATGCATTCTTTGTTTGAAGTAAATATCTGCAATCTTCATGGAAATCTTGATTCTTGTATCCCTATATTTTGCTGCTAATTTTGCTTGACTAGCTTCACTAAATAACTTCTTGATCAGCATTGTACGTGTTATTAAATTTACTTAAAGTAAATAAAAGAAACGTCTTAAAACACTTAAAACATATATTTACGCTTATACTGTTACTCACAAGACGGTAAATATACAAAAAAGGTGGTAAGTGGTGATCGATTTCGATTGGACACTCCAATCATCATCAGACCCAATAGGCGAATGACAAGAATCTTGAATGGCGTCCCTACTTATACCCTATTGGCTACCGAAAGCACCGGCCAATACATTTTTATAAGTGCAACTGGAATCAAAATGTATTTGTTCATTAATCAACTTATTTCTATCTTTACATTTTTCCTTATAAATATACAATTCTTCCCAAGCATTCATTACATATCCTTTCTTACAATTCTTTAAAATATCTAGACTATCCTCCATTTTTCCTAGTGAGTGCCCATTTTGTAACAGGTGTTGTGCGACATTTGATCTTTCCGGTTTGTTGTTCCTCCATGCAGATATGTGGTTTTTGAAGCGGTTAACGAAGTTCACAGTCTGTCCAATGTAGAAGCTATCACAATCGTCACAATTGATTTTATATATGCCTGAAGTGTCGAATTTGTTACAATCTTCTATTTTTGGATGCAGTATTTTACTCATGGTGTTCTGAGTCCTGTAGGCTTTTGAAACTCCGTATTTCTTGAATCTGTTAGCAGTCCTTTGTGTTGTAGTCCCCGTGTAGCTAAATGTGATATATCTAGTGTTTTCCTCTTTTATCTCTTCTAATGTTGTTCTGCTGTGTAGTGTATTCTGTCTATCGATTTTCCTCCTCGTCTTCCTTGCGATGTCCTCTATCGTCTTGGTCCGAAATCCATTCACTTGAGCGATCTTCTTAATGGTGTCCAGTTCTTTTTTCCTATTGGTTTGGCTAAGTGGGATCTTATAGGCTCGGTACAGCATAGATCTAAAGGCTGCGGTCTTGTGGATTGTCGGATGGATAGACTTGTTGTTGATTGTAGTGTCCGTTTGCGTAGGTTTCCTGTAGATGTCAAACTCTATCTTGCTGTCTTTTCTCTCTAATGTGAGGTCCAGGAATTTGATCTTTTTGTTTTCTTCAAACTCGTTAGTAAAGGTGAGGTTCGGGTGGTGGTTGTTTAGTGTCTGCATCATCGTTTCGTGCTCCTGCTCCTGGGCTTGTCTGAAGATAACAATAATGTGGTCTACATATCTAACATACAGTTTTACATCATGATTTTTTCTTAAATTCGTTAACATTTCTTTTTCCTGATGCTGTAAAAATATTTCTGACAAAATTGCCGAAAGTGGACTTCCCATAGCTAAACCATCTCTTTGTTCGTAAAATCTATTGTTGAATCAAAAATAATTTTGCTTCAAAACAGTCACAAGTAATTTTACAATCTGATTGACATATTCATCGTCTAAACTATTCGGTACTTACGTATTAAACGGAGGCCACAATTTGTCAGCGCGCTGCGGCGGTTATGTTAGGTTGGGTTATCGTAAATATTATGTGTGTAGGACTTTCCTCGCTTGGTTATGAATCGATACCAGACGAGTTATACTTTCTATTATGATAACCCAACCTAACATAACCGCCGCAGCGCGCTGACAAAATGTGGCCTCCGTTTAATACGTAAGTACCAACTATTCTGTAAAAGCCTACATTTAACAAGATCTACAGTTTCGGATACAGGAATGTTTGTGTACAGATTTGCGATATCAAATGAGACTAGCCTACTATTCGAATCTATATCTATGTTCTTGACACGTTCAACAAATTCATACCTATTCTTTACATTGTATACATGTTCTAATTCTAAATCATTGCTGAGCTTACTTGCTAACAATTTTGAAACATTGTAGGTAGGAGCACATTTAAAGTTAACTAATGGTCTGATGGGTACATTCTTCTTGTGTATTTTTGGGATCCCTTTCATCACGGGCGCTTTAGAATTTAGGATGTTCATCTTCTGTCGACATTCTTCGGGAATCACTCTGGTGCATCTCTTCACGACGTCGGACAGCTCTCTTTGGTACTTCTGCGTTGGATCCTTTTTCAGCTCTTTGAAGTTATTTTCTTTGATGAAATCTTCCGTCTTCTTTATATATTCTTCTTTTCCGAGCACTACAATGGCGTTGCTTTTGTCTGCTTTCACAACGATTGAGCTATTCTCTTCCAGTTTCTTCTTTATTTTGCTGCACGTCTTCAGTTCTTAATTTCTGCTGGGATCTATGTGTCCTTGGCTGGTGAAATCGTTGGCTGTTACTTCCTTCCGAACGGCATAATGGTCTACGTCTCTGAGTGATTTTACATTTGCTTCAACTTCAGTAGCTAGTAGTTCGTTTTCGCCCTTCTTCTTCATTGGGAAATTGTACTTCATTCCGTAGTTCAGTATTTTCGTTTCTTCTTCACTGAATTGAATGTCTGTAAGGTTGATGACTCTCTTCTGGAATTTGTGTTCTGTACTGGTCCTATCCAAGTCTTTATTAGGTGTATTCTTCTCTACGAGTTTGTCTAATTTGTAGTTTATCCGTAAATATTTCCTGTCCATGGCATCTTCAACCTCTTCACTGACGACTTCGTGTAGTAAATTCCATGCTATTAGTCCGTATGATCTCAAAAATTGTAGGTGGATGTCGTAGGCAATCTGGTTCAGTTCTTCTTTTTCACAGTAAAGTTGTTTGATCATATTTTGGATGAATAATACCTCTCCTTGTTCCTTGGTTCTTTTAGCGGCAGTAGTGTTACAGTTGACTTTGATTTTAGCGTATTGTGGTGTAATTCTCTTCTTGATGCATTCTTTGTTTGAAGTAAATATCTGCAATCTTCATGGAAATCTTGATTCTTGTATCCCTATATTTTGCTGCTAATTTTGCTTGACTAGCTTCACTAAATAACTTCTTGATCAGCATTGTACGTGTTATTAAATTTACTTAAAGTAAATAAAAGAAACGTCTTAAAACACTTAAAACATATATTTACGCTTATACTGTTACTCACAAGACGGTAAATATACAAAAAAGGTGGTAAGTGGTGATCGATTTCGATTGGACACTCCAATCATCATCAGACCCAATAGGCGAATGACAAGAATCTTGAATGGCGTCCCTACTTATACCCTATTGGCTACCGAAAGCACCGGCCAATACATTTTTATAAGTGCAACTGGAATCAAAATGTATTTGTTCATTAATCAACTTATTTCTATCTTTACATTTTTCCTTATAAATATACAATTCTTCCCAAGCATTCATTACATATCCTTTCTTACAATTCTTTAAAATATCTAGACTATCCTCCATTTTTCCTAGTGAGTGCCCATTTTGTAACAGGTGTTGTGCGACATTTGATCTTTCCGGTTTGTTGTTCCTCCATGCAGATATGTGGTTTTTGAAGCGGTTAACGAAGTTCACAGTCTGTCCAATGTAGAAGCTATCACAATCGTCACAATTGATTTTATATATGCCTGAAGTGTCGAATTTGTTACAATCTTCTATTTTTGGATGCAGTATTTTACTCATGGTGTTCTGAGTCCTGTAGGCTATTGAAACTCCGTATTTCTTGAATCTGTTAGCAGTCCTTTGTGTTGTAGTCCCCGTGTAGCTAAATGTGATATATCTAGTGTTTTCCTCTTTTATCTCTTCTAATGTTGTTCTGCTGTGTAGTGTATTCTGTCTATCGATTTTCCTCCTCGTCTTCCTTGCGATGTCCTCTATCGTCTTGGTCCGAAATCCATTCACTTGAGCGATCTTCTTAATGGTGTCCAGTTCATTTTTCCTATTGGTTTGGCTAAGTGGGATCTTATAGGCTCGGTACAGCATAGATCTAAAGGCTGCGGTCTTGTGGATTGTCGGATGGATAGACTTGTTGTTGATTGTAGTGTCCGTTTGCGTAGGTTTCCTGTAGATGTCAAACTCTATCTTGCTGTCTTTTCTCTCTAATGTGAGGTCCAGGAATTTGATCTTTTTGTTTTCTTCAAACTCGTAAACTAGTAAAGGTGAGGTTCGGGTGGTGGTTGTTTAGTGTCTGCATCATCGTTTCGTGCTCCTGCTCCTGGGCTTGTCTGAAGATAACAAGAATGTCGTCTATATATCTAACATACAGTTTTACATCATGATTTTTTCTTAAATTCGTTAACATTTCTTTTTCCTGATGCTGTAAAAATATTTCTGACAAAATTGCCGAAAGTGGACTTCCCATAGCTAAACCATCTGTTTGTTCGTAAAATCTATTGTTGAATCAAAAATAATTTTGCTTCAAAACAGTCACAAGTAATTTTACAATCTGATTGACATATTCATCGTCTAAACTATTCTGTAAAAGCCTACATTTAACAAGATCTACAGTTTCGGATACAGGAATGTTTGTGTACAGATTTGCGATATCAAATGAGACTAGCCTACTATTCGAATCTATATCTATGTTCTTGACACGTTCAACAAATTCATACCTATTCTTTACATTGTATACATGTTCTAATTCTAAATCATTGCTGAGCTTACTTGCTAACAATTTTGAAACATTGTAGGTAGGAGCACATTTAAAGTTAACTAATGGTCTAATGGGTACATTCTTCTTGTGTATTTTTGGGATCCCTTTCATCACGGGCGCTTTAGAATTTAGGATGTTCATCTTCTGTCGACATTCTTCGGGAATCACTCTGGTGCATCTCTTCACGACGTCGGACAGCTCTCTTTGGTACTTCTGCGTTGGATCCTTTTTAGCTCTTTGAAGTTATTTTCTTTGATGAAATCTTCCGTCTTCTTTATATATTCTTCTTTTCCGAGCACTACAATGGCGTTGCTTTTGTCTGCTTTCACAACGATTGAGCTATTCTCTTCCAGTTTCTTCTTTATTTTGCTGCACGTCTTCAGTTCTTAATTTCTGCTGGGATCTATGTGTCCTTGGCTGGTGAAATCGTTGGCTGTTACTTCCTTCCGAACGGCATAATGGTCTACGTCTCTGAGTGATTTTACATTTGCTTCAACTTCAGTAGCTAGTAGTTCGTTTTCGCCCTTCTTCTTCATTGGGAAATTGTACTTCATTCCGTAGTTCAGTATTTTCGTTTCTTCTTCACTGAATTGAATGTCTGTAAGGTTGATGACTCTCTTCTGGAATTTGTGTTCTGTACTGGTCCTATCCAAGTCTTTATTAGGTGTATTCTTCTCTACGAGTTTGTCTAATTTGTAGTTTATCCGTAAATATTTCCTGTCCATGGCATCTTCAACCTCTTCACTGACGACTTCGTGTAGTAAATTCCATGCTATTAGTCCGTATGATCTCAAAAATTGTAGGTGGATGTCGTAGGCAATCTGGTTCAGTTCTTCTTTTTCACAGTAAAGTTGTTTGATCATATTTTGGATGAATAATACCTCTCCTTGTTCCTTGGTTCTTTTAGCGGCAGTAGTGTTACAGTTGACTTTGATTTTAGCGTATTGTGGTGTAATTCTCTTCTTGATGCATTCTTTGTTTGAAGTAAATATCTGCAATCTTCATGGAAATCTTGATTCTTGTATCCCTATATTTTGCTGCTAATTTTGCTTGACTAGCTTCACTAAATAACTTCTTGATCAGCATTGTACGTGTTATTAAATTTACTTAAAGTAAATAAAAGAAACGTCTTAAAACACTTAAAACATATATTTACGCTTATACTGTTACTCACAAGACGGTAAATATACAAAAAAGGTGGTAAGTGGTGATCGATTTCGATTGGACACTCCAATCATCATCAGACCCAATAGGCGAATGACAAGAATCTTGAATGGCGTCCCTACTTATACCCTATTGGCTACCGAAAGCACCGGCCAATACATTTTTATAAGTGCAACTGGAATCAAAATGTATTTGTTCATTAATCAACTTATTTCTATCTTTACATTTTTCCTTATAAATATACAATTCTTCCCAAGCATTCATTACATATCCTTTCTTACAATTCTTTAAAATATCTAGACTATCCTCCATTTTTCCTAGTGAGTGCCCATTTTGTAACAGGTGTTGTGCGACATTTGATCTTTCCGGTTTGTTGTTCCTCCATGCAGATATGTGGTTTTTGAAGCGGTTAACGAAGTTCACAGTCTGTCCAATGTAGAAGCTATCACAATCGTCACAATTGATTTTATATATGCCTGAAGTGTCGAATTTGTTACAATCTTCTATTTTTGGATGCAGTATTTTACTCATGGTGTTCTGAGTCCTGTAGGCTTTTGAAACTCCGTATTTCTTGAATCTGTTAGCAGTCCTTTGTGTTGTAGTCCCCGTGTAGCTAAATGTGATATATCTAGTGTTTTCCTCTTTTATCTCTTCTAATGTTGTTCTGCTGTGTAGTGTATTCTGTCTATCGATTTTCCTCCTCGTCTTCCTTGCGATGTCCTCTATCGTCTTGGTCCGAAATCCATTCACTTGAGCGATCTTCTTAATGGTGTCCAGTTCTTTTTTCCTATTGGTTTGGCTAAGTGGGATCTTATAGGCTCGGTACAGCATAGATCTAAAGGCTGCGGTCTTGTGGATTGTCGGATGGATAGACTTGTTGTTGATTGTAGTGTCCGTTTGCGTAGGTTTCCTGTAGATGTCAAACTCTATCTTGCTGTCTTTTCTCTCTAATGTGAGGTCCAGGAATTTGATCTTTTTGTTTTCTTCAAACTCGTTAGTAAAGGTGAGGTTCGGGTGGTGGTTGTTTAGTGTCTGCATCATCGTTTCGTGCTCCTGCTCCTGGGCTTGTCTGAAGATAACAATAATGTGGTCTACATATCTAACATACAGTTTTACATCATGATTTTTTCTTAAATTCGTTAACATTTCTTTTTCCTGATGCTGTAAAAATATTTCTGACAAAATTGCCGAAAGTGGACTTCCCATAGCTAAACCATCTCTTTGTTCGTAAAATCTATTGTTGAATCAAAAATAATTTTGCTTCAAAACAGTCACAAGTAATTTTACAATCTGATTGACATATTCATCGTCTAAACTATTCGGTACTTACGTATTAAACGGAGGCCACAATTTGTCAGCGCGCTGCGGCGGTTATGTTAGGTTGGGTTATCGTAAATATTATGTGTGTAGGACTTTCCTCGCTTGGTTATGAATCGATACCAGACGAGTTATACTTTCTATTATGATAACCCAACCTAACATAACCGCCGCAGCGCGCTGACAAAATGTGGCCTCCGTTTAATACGTAAGTACCAACTATTCTGTAAAAGCCTACATTTAACAAGATCTACAGTTTCGGATACAGGAATGTTTGTGTACAGATTTGCGATATCAAATGAGACTAGCCTACTATTCGAATCTATATCTATGTTCTTGACACGTTCAACAAATTCATACCTATTCTTTACATTGTATACATGTTCTAATTCTAAATCATTGCTGAGCTTACTTGCTAACAATTTTGAAACATTGTAGGTAGGAGCACATTTAAAGTTAACTAATGGTCTGATGGGTACATTCTTCTTGTGTATTTTTGGGATCCCTTTCATCACGGGCGCTTTAGAATTTAGGATGTTCATCTTCTGTCGACATTCTTCGGGAATCACTCTGGTGCATCTCTTCACGACGTCGGACAGCTCTCTTTGGTACTTCTGCGTTGGATCCTTTTTCAGCTCTTTGAAGTTATTTTCTTTGATGAAATCTTCCGTCTTCTTTATATATTCTTCTTTTCCGAGCACTACAATGGCGTTGCTTTTGTCTGCTTTCACAACGATTGAGCTATTCTCTTCCAGTTTCTTCTTTATTTTGCTGCACGTCTTCAGTTCTTAATTTCTGCTGGGATCTATGTGTCCTTGGCTGGTGAAATCGTTGGCTGTTACTTCCTTCCGAACGGCATAATGGTCTACGTCTCTGAGTGATTTTACATTTGCTTCAACTTCAGTAGCTAGTAGTTCGTTTTCGCCCTTCTTCTTCATTGGGAAATTGTACTTCATTCCGTAGTTCAGTATTTTCGTTTCTTCTTCACTGAATTGAATGTCTGTAAGGTTGATGACTCTCTTCTGGAATTTGTGTTCTGTACTGGTCCTATCCAAGTCTTTATTAGGTGTATTCTTCTCTACGAGTTTGTCTAATTTGTAGTTTATCCGTAAATATTTCCTGTCCATGGCATCTTCAACCTCTTCACTGACGACTTCGTGTAGTAAATTCCATGCTATTAGTCCGTATGATCTCAAAAATTGTAGGTGGATGTCGTAGGCAATCTGGTTCAGTTCTTCTTTTTCACAGTAAAGTTGTTTGATCATATTTTGGATGAATAATACCTCTCCTTGTTCCTTGGTTCTTTTAGCGGCAGTAGTGTTACAGTTGACTTTGATTTTAGCGTATTGTGGTGTAATTCTCTTCTTGATGCATTCTTTGTTTGAAGTAAATATCTGCAATCTTCATGGAAATCTTGATTCTTGTATCCCTATATTTTGCTGCTAATTTTGCTTGACTAGCTTCACTAAATAACTTCTTGATCAGCATTGTACGTGTTATTAAATTTACTTAAAGTAAATAAAAGAAACGTCTTAAAACACTTAAAACATATATTTACGCTTATACTGTTACTCACAAGACGGTAAATATACAAAAAAGGTGGTAAGTGGTGATCGATTTCGATTGGACACTCCAATCATCATCAGACCCAATAGGCGAATGACAAGAATCTTGAATGGCGTCCCTACTTATACCCTATTGGCTACCGAAAGCACCGGCCAATACATTTTTATAAGTGCAACTGGAATCAAAATGTATTTGTTCATTAATCAACTTATTTCTATCTTTACATTTTTCCTTATAAATATACAATTCTTCCCAAGCATTCATTACATATCCTTTCTTACAATTCTTTAAAATATCTAGACTATCCTCCATTTTTCCTAGTGAGTGCCCATTTTGTAACAGGTGTTGTGCGACATTTGATCTTTCCGGTTTGTTGTTCCTCCATGCAGATATGTGGTTTTTGAAGCGGTTAACGAAGTTGTCCAACCAAGAAGTGTCTGTCCAATGTAGAAGCTATCACAATCGTCACAATTGATTTTATATATGCCTGAAGTGTCGAATTTGTTACAATCTTCTATTTTTGGATGCAGTATTTTACTCATGGTGTTCTGAGTCCTGTAGGCTATTGAAACTCCGTATTTCTTGAATCTGTTAGCAGTCCTTTGTGTTGTAGTCCCCGTGTAGCTAAATGTGATATATCTAGTGTTTTCCTCTTTTATCTCTTCTAATGTTGTTCTGCTGTGTAGTGTATTCTGTCTATCGATTTTCCTCCTCGTCTTCCTTGCGATGTCCTCTATCGTCTTGGTCCGAAATCCATTCACTTGAGCGATCTTCTTAATGGTGTCCAGTTCATTTTTCCTATTGGTTTGGCTAAGTGGGATCTTATAGGCTCGGTACAGCATAGATCTAAAGGCTGCGGTCTTGTGGATTGTCGGATGGATAGACTTGTTGTTGATTGTAGTGTCCGTTTGCGTAGGTTTCCTGTAGATGTCAAACTCTATCTTGCTGTCTTTTCTCTCTAATGTGAGGTCCAGGAATTTGATCTTTTTGTTTTCTTCAAACTCGTAAACTAGTAAAGGTGAGGTTCGGGTGGTGGTTGTTTAGTGTCTGCATCATCGTTTCGTGCTCCTGCTCCTGGGCTTGTCTGAAGATAACAAGAATGTCGTCTATATATCTAACATACAGTTTTACATCATGATTTTTTCTTAAATTCGTTAACATTTCTTTTTCCTGATGCTGTAAAAATATTTCTGACAAAATTGCCGAAAGTGGACTTCCCATAGCTAAACCATCTGTTTGTTCGTAAAATCTATTGTTGAATCAAAAATAATTTTGCTTCAAAACAGTCACAAGTAATTTTACAATCTGATTGACATATTCATCGTCTAAACTATTCTGTAAAAGCCTACATTTAACAAGATCTACAGTTTCGGATACAGGAATGTTTGTGTACAGATTTGCGATATCAAATGAGACTAGCCTACTATTCGAATCTATATCTATGTTCTTGACACGTTCAACAAATTCATACCTATTCTTTACATTGTATACATGTTCTAATTCTAAATCATTGCTGAGCTTACTTGCTAACAATTTTGAAACATTGTAGGTAGGAGCACATTTAAAGTTAACTAATGGTCTAATGGGTACATTCTTCTTGTGTATTTTTGGGATCCCTTTCATCACGGGCGCTTTAGAATTTAGGATGTTCATCTTCTGTCGACATTCTTCGGGAATCACTCTGGTGCATCTCTTCACGACGTCGGACAGCTCTCTTTGGTACTTCTGCGTTGGATCCTTTTTAGCTCTTTGAAGTTATTTTCTTTGATGAAATCTTCCGTCTTCTTTATATATTCTTCTTTTCCGAGCACTACAATGGCGTTGCTTTTGTCTGCTTTCACAACGATTGAGCTATTCTCTTCCAGTTTCTTCTTTATTTTGCTGCACGTCTTCAGTTCTTAATTTCTGCTGGGATCTATGTGTCCTTGGCTGGTGAAATCGTTGGCTGTTACTTCCTTCCGAACGGCATAATGGTCTACGTCTCTGAGTGATTTTACATTTGCTTCAACTTCAGTAGCTAGTAGTTCGTTTTCGCCCTTCTTCTTCATTGGGAAATTGTACTTCATTCCGTAGTTCAGTATTTTCGTTTCTTCTTCACTGAATTGAATGTCTGTAAGGTTGATGACTCTCTTCTGGAATTTGTGTTCTGTACTGGTCCTATCCAAGTCTTTATTAGGTGTATTCTTCTCTACGAGTTTGTCTAATTTGTAGTTTATCCGTAAATATTTCCTGTCCATGGCATCTTCAACCTCTTCACTGACGACTTCGTGTAGTAAATTCCATGCTATTAGTCCGTATGATCTCAAAAATTGTAGGTGGATGTCGTAGGCAATCTGGTTCAGTTCTTCTTTTTCACAGTAAAGTTGTTTGATCATATTTTGGATGAATAATACCTCTCCTTGTTCCTTGGTTCTTTTAGCGGCAGTAGTGTTACAGTTGACTTTGATTTTAGCGTATTGTGGTGTAATTCTCTTCAAGTCAAAGTCAAAGTCAAAGTCAAAGTCTTTATTGCCATTAAATACAACAAGTACAATAGGCTCGTCATTTAAATAAACAAAACATGCAAAATCAAATCCATCAAGAAACAATTCAAATAAATAAGCTCTAGTCAAAAAACAAAACAAGAAAACATGCACAAACCATGCAGGTGTACCTGAAAATGACTCAAACGGTTACCACCAGATTGCTTTTGTCACAATTGAAAAATTCGGATATGTGGTAAAAAGGATTTAGAGTGAGCCAATTTTTTACAACAGTGGAGAATTTTTTTGTGTGTAAATTTCTTGTACATTGGGGCAATTTGTTGAAAAGTTTAATGCCTGAAACAGGAAAAGAACACAATGATTTTTGAAGCCTATTTCTAGGTACAAAGATATCAAACTTATTTCTAGTATCATAACTATGTACATCGCTATTTACATGAAGAGAGTCTTGTCTGGCTTTTATTGCCACCAGACACTGAAAAATGTACTCATTCACAATTGTCAAAATTTCATTTTCAACAAACAAAGGTCTGCAATGGTCAAGGTACCCAGCATTTGAAATTACTCTAACAGCTCTCTTTTGAATTAAAAGAATTCTCTGAGTACCAGTGGCATGGCCCCACAGCCTGGTTCCATAGGCTAAAATAGACTGAAAGAAAGCATGGTAGGCCTGCCTAACTGTTGGCCTTGGAAGCTCAGACATTAGCTTTCTAAGCAGGAACAACACTCTGCTAAGTCTCTTACACAGGACATCTATGTGACCTTCCCAAGACAGCTTGGGATCCAGTACAAAACCTAACAGTTTTACAGACAAACTTTCAGGTACATTAGGCAAAAGGCTGAAAGTTATTTCCTGGGTTTTCAAATCATTAAGAGCTAATTTGTTTAAAATGAACCATTGCTGAGCCAAGGCCAAAGAGTCATGCACTGCTGACTGAGCCAGGAACCAGTTTTTATCAGACGAAAATAAAGTTGTGTCGTCTGCAAATAGAATAATGTGACTATTAACATGGTAATGCAAATCATTGATGGCAATCAAAAATAAGAGGGGTCCCAAGATAGAGCCTTGGGGAACTCCATGGAGCACATCACCTTTCTCTGAAAAAGTCCCATTCCAACTAACAACTTGTTTCCTATTTGACAGGTAAGAGGAAACCACTTTGAGGGCAACATCTCCTAGACCATAGAATTTAAGTTTTACCAGAAGGGCATTGTGAGGAATGCAGTCAAAAGCACGTGACAAGTCGCAAAGAATTGCGTGTGTTGACTTTTTGGACTCAAAAGACTTGATAATTTCACACACCAAGGACTCTACAGCTAATATTGTCGATTTGGCTTTCCTAAAGCCAAACTGTGAGGGAACTAGGAGATTGTTCTCCTCAAAGTAGGAATACATTTGAGAGAACATTACAGATTCCATAACTTTGGCAAAAACAGGTATGATAGACACAGGTCTGTAACTAGACAAACTTTCACGGGGACCTTTTTTATAAATTGGGACTGTTTTAGCTACTTTTAGGGCATCTGGGAAACAACCAGTTGCAAGACAGTTGTTTATCAGAATTGTGAGCTCAGGTGCAACTGTGTGTATAACTTGCTTAACAATATCTGTTGACAAATCATAAACATCCCTACTTTTAGAGGCTTTGAAGTTGTGAACAATCTTTACAATATCATTTGGTTTTGTGGGAGTGAAAGAGAAACTTGTGTTTACCTTGGGAATATTAACAGTAAAATTGGAATCTACAAAAGGTATATCAGGTATTTTCCCAACAATATCGTTGACACTTTGGATAAAAAATACATTAAAATCAGTTGCTGAGAACTTCGACTCCAAGTTCACTGTTGGTCGAGGTCTGCTGTGATTAATCAAACTCCAAGCTGCCTTACATGGGTTGGATGAGCCTGTGATGAAAGCAGCGTTTGCAGAAATTTTTGCGCTTTTAATACCGTGGCGATACTCCCTGCGCAGACTTCTTACCAAGGGCAGTAACTCAGGCTGACTCGTGGACTGCTCATGGACCAGCATGATCCAGTTCTTCAGATGAGCTAAATCCTCATTATACCAACCAATCTTGCTAGGTGTAGCGTGCAATTTAGTTTTAGGCTGTGAGATTCTTTTTTTCTTTAGAGGAAAACAGAAATCAAAAATACATTTAAAACTATTTAGGAAAAACTCAAAACAGTCTTCGGGTGAAGAAAACATAGTGTGGGCCAAGTGTAAGCCACTAACAGCCCTTGACTGCAACGATTCAGTAAAATTTAGTACTGCATCGTCATTAAAAGATCTGAAATCAACAAACTTGTCTACAGAACAAAGACTATTTTTATGTACACGGTGAAGGTTTATGTACATAAATACATGTTTGTGATCAGCCACCTGATCTCTGCTTACACCTGCTTTAAAATCAGTCTTACACATGTTAGTAAATATATTGTCTAGAGGAGCAACACCACGAGTGGCCTCGGATATCACACCGTACAAATCAAAGCTTCGCAATAGGTTCTCGAAGTCCTTGGCATCACTGGGGAAATGGACAGGGTTCACATTATGATCGGTACCTATTATCACATACCTCCCTAATGTCAACAAAAATACTAAACATTTTTCCAGTATAACAAAGAAATTACCCATTTTACCGCTTGGTGATCGGTACATAGTTACAACCACCAATGACAAGTCTGTAATAATTGAAGCAGAAAATTCAACCTCTTTTTCTACACTGTACATTGAGAGGTCAAGAGGCTTGACAGAGAAATTTAGTCTATTATTGAAGTACAGAGCCACGCCTCCAGTTGCAGACGTACGACAAAAACTACTAATTAGTTCCAAGTTCCCAATACTTTTATAGTATTCAATTTCATCTTCAAGCAACTGATGTTCACAGACCATAAGGAAATCTACTTGATTGTCAGAGCATAATAATTCAAGTTCGATTGTCTTATTCCGCAAACACTGAACATTAATCAAACATAGGTTAAGCCTGACACAGTCTATTTCAGAATCAGTAGACTCAACACGATCTTTGCAAACTATTGACCTAAAAAAGGCTTCACATGTGTAGGACCAGGTTTTCTAGGAGTGAATTCCCTAATTAGAGTCCCTACAGGCCAAAAATCAGCATTCAAGATACCGTCAAAGTCATTAATTGGTACACCTACCTTGAAGGATGCATACGTCGGATACTTAGAGGTTAGTTTGACACAGTCAACACTTTTAATACCACCTCGTGTCACATAGTCCACTATAACCTTTTCAGTTACCTCTGGTTGACATCGAGAGATAAACAACCACGATTTCTTCTCCACAATTTTAAGGCTAGAACTGCCTTCATTAGACCCAAAATCAGTTTTTGTGCCAATGATAGGTTTCTTATTAGCTACCTTTTTGACAACAGGCGGATTTTTCACTATTCCGGCAAAACTAGTATTCAGAGGTCTAGGTCTAGGTTGACCAAGTTTAGGCTTAGTAGGCCTATCACTGGGGATGGTTTCAATTATCAAGCTACGGTTTGAGTCAGATAATGTCTGATTATTTACACAATTTTTGTCCTGATCTACTATGGGAAATTGCTGACAAGACTTAATCCCACCTACATTATTCACATCTAGGCCTACACCTGGTTGACCTTGGTCAAGGTCATGCATAGAATTTGGCTTTCCAGTCTTGATAAAATCGTCAAATCTTTTGTTTAGTTTGATATTGTCATCTACGACACCCTTTACCATAGATATCAAACTCACAACAGAAGAATTCAAAGTAATGAAGTCGTCAACATTGCCAATACAAGAACGTAATCTCTTGAGGTTAGAACTACACGACTCACAGAACCACGTACATTTGTCATTCAATTTTGCTATTTGCTCATATTCATTCTTAGATATATTTACGCATGAGATGTGATACCACCTCGAACAAAAACCTTCACAAGCTAGCGCATTATTATTACTTTTCACTAATTTGAAACAACTACCACAATTCGGGTCAAGTATACTATCCGCCATGACAGTCCAGACTCATCTCTTCTTGATGCATTCTTTGTTTGAAGTAAATATCTGCAATCTTCATGGAAATCTTGATTCTTGTATCCCTATATTTTGCTGCTAATTTTGCTTGACTAGCTTCACTAAATAACTTCTTGATCAGCATTGTACGTGTTATTAAATTTACTTAAAGTAAATAAAAGAAACGTCTTAAAACACTTAAAACATATATTTACGCTTATACTGTTACTCACAAGACGGTAAATATACAAAAAAGGTGGTAAGTAGTGATCGATTTCGATTGGACACTCCAATCATCATCAGACCCAATAGGCGAATGACAAGAATCTTGAATGGCGTCCCTACTTATACCCTATTGGCTACCGGAAGCACCGGCCAATACATTTTTATAAGTGCAACTGGAATCAAAATGTATTTGTTTATTAATCAACCTATTTCTATCTTTACATTTTTCCTTATAAATATACAATTCTTCCCAAGCATTCATTACATATCCTTTCTTACAATTCTTTAAAATATCTAGACTATCCTCCATTTTTCCTAGTGAGTGCCCATTTTGTAACAGGTGTTGTGCGACATTTGATCTTTCCGGTTTGTTGTTCCTCCATGCAGATATGTGGTTTTTGAAGCGGTTAACGAAGTTCACAGTCTGTCCAATGTAGAAGCTATCACAATCGTCACAATTGATTTTATATATGCCTGAAGTGTCGAATTTGTTACAATCTTCTATTTTTGGATGCAGTATTTTACTCATGGTGTTCTGAGTCCTGTAGGCTATTGAAACTCCGTATTTCTTGAATCTGTTAGCAGTCCTTTGTGTTGTAGTCCCCGTGTAGCTAAATGTGATATATCTAGTGTTTTCCTCTTTTATCTCTTCTAATGTTGTTCTGCTGTGTAGTGTATTCTGTCTATCGATTTTCTTATATAATATGCAAATAAATATTCACAGTTTTTTTTTTATCATAATATAAATACATATTTAAAAGTTTTTTATAATAATAATTATATATGAATGAACACTTTTTAGTAATGTTTTTGTAATTAATAATACAAATATAATAATATTATAGAAACGATAATATGAAAATAAATATTGACAGGTTTTTTTGATCATAATATAAATACATAGTTTAAAGTTTTTTTATAATTATAATTATATATGAATGAACACTTTTTAATAATGTTTTTGTTATGAATAATACATATATAATAATATTATAGGAAGGATAATATACATATAAATATATATAAATGTTTTTGATCATAATATAAATACATATTTTATAATATTTTTATAATAATAATAATATATGAATGAACACTTTTTAATAATGTTTTTGTTATGAATAATACATATATAATAATATTATAGGAAGGATAATATACAAATAAATATATATAAATGTTTTTGATCATAATATAAATACATATTTTATAATATTTTTATAATAATAATTATATATGAATGAACACTTTTTAATAATGTTTTTGTTATTAATAATACATATATAATAATATTATAGGAAGGATAATATACAAATAAATATATATAAATGTTTTTGATCATAATATAAATACATATTTTATAATATTTTTATAATAATAATTATATACGAATGAACACTTTTTAATGATGTTTTTGTAATTATAATACATATATAATAATATTATAGGAAGGATAATATGCAAATAAATATTCACAGTTTTTTTTTATCATAATATAAATACATATTTAAAAGTTTTTTATAATAATAATTATATATGAATGAACACTTTTTAGTAATGTTTTTGTAATTAATAATACAAATATAATAATATTATAGAAACGATAATATGAAAATAAATATTGACAGGTTTTTTTTATCATAATATAAATACATAGTTTAAAGTTTTTTTATAATTATAATTATATATGAATGAACACTTTTTAATAATGTTTTTGTTATGAATAATACATATATAATAATATTATAGGAAGGATAATATACAAATAAATATATAAAAATGTTTTTGATCATAGTATAAATACATATTTTATAATATTTTTATAATTATAATTATATATGAATGAACACTTTTTAATAATGTTTTTAATAATAATAATACATATATATTAATATTATAGTAAGGATAATATGCAATTAAATATTGACAGGTTTTTTTTTCATAATATAAATACATATTTTAAAATTTTTATATAAAAATAATTATATATGAATGAACACTTTTTAATGATGTTTTTGTTATTAATAATACATATATAATAATATTATAGGAAGGATAATATACAAATAAATATATATAAATGTTTTTGATCATAATATAAATACATATTTTATAATATTTTTATAATAATAATTATATATGAATGAACACTTTTTAATGATGTTTTTGTAATTAATAATACATATATAATAATATTATAGGAAGGATAATATGCAAATAAATATTCACAGTTTTTTTTTATCATAATATAAATACATATTTAAAAGTTTTTTATAATAATAATTATATATGAATGAACACTTTTTAGTAATGTTTTTGTAATTAATAATACAAATATAATAATATTATAGAAACGATAATATGAAAATAAATATTGACAGGTTTTTTTGATCATAATATAAATACATAGTTTAAAGTTTTTTTATAATTATAATTATATATGAATGAACACTTTTTAATAATGTTTTTGTTATGAATAATACATATATAATAATATTATAGGAAGGATAATATACAAATAAATATATAAAAATGTTTTTGATCATAATATAAATACATATTTTATAATATTTGTATAATTATAATTATATATGAATGAACACTTTTTAATAATGTTTTTAATAATAATAATACATATATATTAATATTATAGTAAGGATAATATGCAATTAAATATTGACAGGTTTTTTTTATCATAATATAAATACACATTTTATAATTTTTATATAAAAATAATTATATATGAATGAACACTTTTTAATGATGTTTTTGTTATTAATAATACATATATAATAATATTATAGGAAGGATAATATACAAATAAATATATATAAATGTTTTTGTTATTAATTATACATATATAATAATATTATAAGAAGGATAATATACAAATAAATATATATAAATGTTTTTGATCATAATATAAATACATATTTTATAATATTTTTATAATAATAATTATATATGAATGAACACTTTTTAATAATGTTTTTGTTATTAATAATACATATATAACAATATTATAGGAAGGATAATATGCAAATAAATATTCACAGGTTTTTTTATCATAATATAAATACATATTTTAAAGTTTTTTATAATAATAATAATATATGAACACTTTTTAGTAATGTTTTTGTAATTGATAATACAAATATAATAATATTATAGAAACGATAATATGCAAATAAATATTGACAGGTTTTTTTAATCATAATATAAATACATAGTTTAAAGTTTTTTTATAATAATAATTATATATGAATGAACACTTTTTAGTAATGTTTTTGTAATTAATAATACAAATATAATAATATTATATAAACGATAATATGCAAATAAATATTGACAGGTTTTTTTGATCATTATATAAATACATAGTTTAAAGTTTTTTTATAATAATAATTATATATAAATGAACACTTTTTAATAATGTTTTTGTTATTAATAATACATATATAATAATATTATAGGAAGGATAATATACAAATAAATATATATAAATGTTTTTGATCATAATATAAATACATATTTTATAATATTTTTATAATTATAATTATATATGATGAACACTTTTTAATAATGATTTTAATAATAATAATACATATATATTAATATTATAGTAAGGATAATATGCAATTAAATATTGACAGGTTTTTTTATCATATTATAAATACATATTTTAAAATTTTTATATGAAAATAATTATATATGAATGAACAATTTTTAATGATGTTTTTGTAATTAATAATACATATATAATAATATTATAGGAAGGATAATATGCAAATAAATATTCACAGGTTTTTTTTTATCATAATATAAATACATATTTTAAAGTTTTTTATAATAATAATTATATATGAATGAACACTTTTTAGTAATGTTTTTGTAATTAATAATACAAATATAATAATATTATAGAAACGATAATATGAAAATAAATATTGACAGGTTTTTTTGATCATAATATAAAAACATAGTTTAAAGTTTTTTTATAATTATAATTATATATGAATGAACACTTTTTAATAATGTTTTTGTTATGAATAATACATATATAATAATATTATAGGAAGGATAATATACAAATAAATATATAAAAATGTTTTTGATCATAATATAAATACATATTTTATAATATTTTTATAATTATAATTATATATGAATGAACACTTTTTAATAATGTTTTTAATAATAATAATACATATATATTAATATTATACGAAGGATAATATGCAATTAAATATTGACAGGTTTTTTTTTATCATAATATAAATACATATTTTATAATTTTTATATAAAAATAATTATATATGAATGAACACTTTTTAATGATGTTTTTGTTATTAATAATACATATATAATAATATTATAGGAAGGATAATATACAAATAAATATATATAAATGTTTTTGATCATAATATAAATACATATTTTATAATATTTTTATAATAATAATTATATATGAATGAACACTTTTGAATAATGTTTTTGTTATTAATAATACATATATAATAATATTATAGGAAGGATAATATACAAATAAATATATATAAATGTTTTTGATCATAATATAAATACATATTTTATAATATTTTTATAATAATAATTATATATGAATGAACACTTTTTAATAATGTTTTTGTTATTAATAATACATATATAATAATATTATAGGAAGGATAATATGCAAATAAATATTCACAGGTTTTTTTGATCATAATATAAATACATAGTTTAAAGTTTTTTTATAATAATAATTATATATGAATGAACACTTTTTAGTAATGTTTTTGTAATTAATAATACAAATATAATAATATTATAGAAACGATAATATGCAAATAAATATTGACAGGTTTTTTTGATCATAATATAAATACATAGTTTAAAGTTTTTTTATAATAATAATTATATATGAATGAACACTTTTTAGTAATGTTTTTGTAATTAATAATACAAATATAATAATATTATAGAAACGATAATATGCAAATAAATATTGACAGGTTTTTTTGATCATAATATAAATACATAGTTTAAAGTTTTTTTATAATTATAATTATATATGAATGAACACTTTTTAATAATGTTTTTGTTATTAATAATACATATATAATAATATTATAGGAAGTATAATATACAAATAAATATATATAAATGTTTTTGATCATAATATAAATACATATTTTATAATAATTTTATAATAATAATAATATATGAATGAACACTTTTTAATAATGTTTTTGTTATTAATAATACATATATAATAATATTATAGGAAGGATAATATACAAATATATATATAAAAATGTTTTTGATCATAATATAAATACATATTTTATAATATTTTTATAATAATAATTATATATGAATGAACACTTTTTAATAATGTTTTTGTTATTAATAATACATATATAATAATATTATAGGAAGGATAATATGCAAATAAATATTCACAGGTTTTTTTTATCATAATATAAATACATATTTTAAAGTTTTTTATAATAATAATAATATATGAATGAACACTTTTTAGTAATGTTTTTGTAATTAATAATACAAATATAATAATATTATAGAAACGATAATATGCAAATAAATATTGACAGGTTTTTTTTAATCATAATATAAATACATAGTTTAAAGTTTTTTTATAATAATAATTATATATGAATGAACACTTTTTAGTAATGTTTTTGTAATTAATAATACAAATATAATAATATTATAGAAACGATAATATGCAAATAAATATTGACAGGTTTTTTTGATCATAATATAAATACATAGTTTAAAGTTTTTTTATAATTATAATTATATATGAATGAACACTTTTTAATAATGTTTTTGTTATGAATAATACATATATAATAATATTATAGGAAGGATAATATACAAATAAATATATAAATGTTTTTGATCATAATATAAATACATATTTTATAATATTTTTATAATAATAATTATATATGAATGAACACTTTTGAATAATGTTTTTGTTATTAATAATACATATATAATAATATTATAGGAAGGATAATATGCAAATAAATATTCACAGGTTTTTTTGATCATAATATAAATACATAGTTTAAAGTTTTTTTATAATAATAATTATATATGAATGAACACTTTTTAGTAATGTTTTTGTAATTAATAATACAAATATAATAATATTATAGAAACGATAATATGCAAATAAATATTGACAGGTTTTTTTGATCATAATATAAATACATATTTTATAATATTTTTATAATTATAATTATATATGAATGAACACTTTTTAATAATGTTTTTAATAATAATAATACATATATATTAATATTATACGAAGGATAATATGCAATTAAATATTGACAGGTTTTTTTTTATCATAATATAAATACATATTTTATAATTTTTATATAAAAATAATTATATATGAATGAACACTTTTTAATGATGTTTTTGTTATTAATAATACATATATAATAATATTATAGGAAGGATAATATACAAATAAATATATATAAATGTTTTTGATCATAATATAAATACATATTTTATAATATTTTTATAATAATAATTATATATGAATGAACACTTTTGAATAATGTTTTTGTTATTAATAATACATATATAATAATATTATAGGAAGGATAATATACAAATAAATATATATAAATGTTTTTGATCATAATATAAATACATATTTTATAATATTTTTATAATAATAATTATATATGAATGAACACTTTTTAATAATGTTTTTGTTATTAATAATACATATATAATAATATTATAGGAAGGATAATATGCAAATAAATATTCACAGGTTTTTTTGATCATAATATAAATACATAGTTTAAAGTTTTTTTATAATAATAATTATATATGAATGAACACTTTTTAGTAATGTTTTTGTAATTAATAATACAAATATAATAATATTATAGAAACGATAATATGCAAATAAATATTGACAGGTTTTTTTGATCATAATATAAATACATAGTTTAAAGTTTTTTTATAATAATAATTATATATGAATGAACACTTTTTAGTAATGTTTTTGTAATTAATAATACAAATATAATAATATTATAGAAACGATAATATGCAAATAAATATTGACAGGTTTTTTTGATCATAATATAAATACATAGTTTAAAGTTTTTTTATAATTATAATTATATATGAATGAACACTTTTTAATAATGTTTTTGTTATTAATAATACATATATAATAATATTATAGGAAGTATAATATACAAATAAATATATATATATGTTTTTGATCATAATATAAATACATATTTTATAATAATTTTATAATAATAATAATATATGAATGAACACTTTTTAATAATGTTTTTGTTATTAATAATACATATATAATAATATTATAGGAAGGATAATATACAAATATATATATAAAAATGTTTTTGATCATAATATAAATACATATTTTATAATATTTTTATAATAATAATTATATATGAATGAACACTTTTTAATAATGTTTTTGTTATTAATAATACATATATAATAATATTATAGGAAGGATAATATGCAAATAAATATTCACAGGTTTTTTTTATCATAATATAAATACATATTTTAAAGTTTTTTATAATAATAATAATATATGAATGAACACTTTTTAGTAATGTTTTTGTAATTAATAATACAAATATAATAATATTATAGAAACGATAATATGCAAATAAATATTGACAGGTTTTTTTGATCATAATATAAATACATAGTTTAAAGTTTTTTTATAATAATAATTATATATGAATGAACACTTTTTAGTAATGTTTTTGTAATTAATAATACAAATATAATAATATTATAGAAACGATAATATGCAAATAAATATTGACAGGTTTTTTTGATCATAATATAAATACATAGTTTAAAGTTTTTTTATAATTATAATTATATATGAATGAACACTTTTTAATAATGTTTTTGTTATGAATAATACATATATAATAATATTATAGGAAGGATAATATACAAATAAATATATAAATGTTTTTGATCATAATATAAATACATATTTTATAATATTTTTATAATAATAATTATATATGAATGAACACTTTTGAATAATGTTTTTGTTATTAATAATACATATATAATAATATTATAGGAAGGATAATATGCAAATAAATATTCACAGGTTTTTTTGATCATAATATAAATACATAGTTTAAAGTTTTTTTATAATAATAATTATATATGAATGAACACTTTTTAGTAATGTTTTTGTAATTAATAATACAAATATAATAATATTATAGAAACGATAATATGCAAATAAATATTGACAGGTTTTTTTGATCATAATATAAATACATAGTTTAAAGTTTTTTTATAATTATAATTATATATGAATGAACACTTTTAATAATGTTTTTGTTATTAATAATACATATATAATAATATTATAGGAAGGATAATATACAAATAAATATATATAAATGTTTTTAATCATAATATAAATACATATTTTATAATATTTTTATAATTATAATTATATATGAATGAACACTTTTTAATAATGTTTTTAATAGTAATAATACATATATATTAATATTATAGTAAGGATAATATGCAATTAAATATTGACAGGTTTTTTTTATCATAATATAAATACATATTTAAAAATTTTTATATAAAAATAATTATATATGAATGAACACTTTTTAATGATGTTTTTGTTATTAATAATACATATATAATAATATTATAGGAAGGATAATATACAAATAAATATATATAAATGTTTTTGATCATAATATAAATACATATTTTATAATATTTTTATAATAATAATTATATATGAATGAACACTTTTGAATAATGTTTTTGTAATTAATAATACATATATAATAATATTATAGGAAGGATAATATGCAAATAAATATTCACAGGTTTTTTTGATCATAATATAAATACATAGTTTAAAGTTTTTTTATAATAATAATTATATATGAATGAACACTTTTTAGTAATGTTTTTGTAATTAATAATACAAATATAATAATATTATAGAAACGATAATATGCAAATAAATATTGACAGGTTTTTTTGATCATAATATAAATACATAGTTTAAAGTTTTTTTATAATTATAATTATATATGAATGAACACTTTTTAATAATGTTTTTGATATGAATAATACATATATAATAATATTATAGGAAGGATTATATACAAATAAATATATATAAATGTTTTTGATTATAATATAAATACATATTTTATAATATATTTATAATAATAATTATATATAAATGAACACTTTTTAATAATGTTTTTGTTATTAATAATACATATATAATAATATTATAGGAAGGATAATATACAAATAAATATATATAAATGTTTTTGATCATAATATAAATACATATTTTATAATATTTTTATAAGTATAATTATATATGATGAACACTTTTTAATAATGATTTTACTAATAATAATACATAAATATTAATATTATAGTAAGGATAATATGCAATTAAATATTGACAGGTTTTTTTTATCATATTATAAATACATATTTTAAAATTTTTATATGAAAATAATTATATATGAATGAACAATTTTTAATGATGTTTTTGTAATTAATAATACATATATAATAATATTATAGGAAGGATAATATGCAAATAAATATTCACAGGTTTTTTTATCATAATATAAATACATATTTTAAAGTTTTTTATAATAATAATTATATATGAATGAACACTTTTTAGTAATGTTTTTGTAACTAATAATACAAATATAATAATATTATAGAAACGATAATATGAAAATAAATATTGACAGGTTTTTTTGATCATAATATAAAAACATAGTTTAAAGTTTTTTTATAATTATAATTATATATGAATGAACACTTTTAATAATGTTTTTGTTATGAATAATACATATATAATAATATTATAGGAAGGATAATATACAAATAAATATATAAAAATGTTTTTGATCATAATATAAATACATATTTTATAATATTTTTATAATTATAATTATATATGAATGAACACTTTTTAATAATGTTTTTAATAATAATAATACATATATATTAATATTATAGGAAGGATAATATGCAATTAAATATTGACAGGTTTTTTTTTATCATAATATAAATACATATTTTATAATTTTTATATAAAAATAATTATATATGAATGAACACTTTTTAATGATGTTTTTGTTATTAATAATACATATATAATAATATTATAGGAAGGATAATATACAAATAAATATATATAAATGTTTTTGATCATAATATAAATACATATTTTATAATATTTTTATAATAATAATTATATATGAATGAACACTTTTGAATAATGTTTTTGTTATTAATAATACATATATAATAATATTATAGGAAGGATAATATACAAATAAATATATATAAATGTTTTTGATCATAATATAAATACATATTTTATAATATTTTTATAATAATAATTATATATGAATGAACACTTTTTAATAATGTTTTTGTTATTAATAATACATATATAATAATATTATAGGAAGGATAATATGCAAATAAATATTCACAGGTTTTTATGATCATAATATAAATACATAGTTTAAAGTTTTTTTATAATAATAATTATATATGAATGAACACTTTTTAGTAATGTTTTTGTAATTAATAATACAAATATAATAATATTATAGAAACGATAATATGCAAATAAATATTGACAGGTTTTTTTGATCATAATATAAATACATAGTTTAAAGTTTTTTTATAATAATAATTATATATGAATGAACACTTTTTAGTAATGTTTTTGTAATTAATAATACAAATATAATAATATTATAGAAACGATAATATGCAAATAAATATTGACAGGTTTTTTTGATCATAATATAAATACATAGTTTAAAGTTTTTTTATAATTATAATTATATATGAATGAACACTTTTTAATAATGTTTTTGTTATTAATAATACATATATAATAATATTATAGGAAGTATAATATACAAATAAATATATATAAATGTTTTTGATCATAATATAAATACATATTTTATAATAATTTTATAATAATAATAATATATGAATGAACACTTTTTAATAATGTTTTTGTTATTAATAATACATATATAATAATATTATAGGAAGGATAATATACAAATATATATATAAAAATGTTTTTGATCATAATATAAATACATATTTTATAATATTTTTATAATAATAATTATATATGAATGAACACTTTTTAATAATGTTTTTGTTATTAATAATACATATATAATAATATTATAGGAAGGATAATATGCAAATAAATATTCACAGGTTTTTTTTATCATAATATAAATACATATTTTAAAGTTTTTTATAATAATAATAATATATGAATGAACACTTTTTAGTAATGTTTTTGTAATTAATAATACAAATATAATAATATTATAGAAACGATAATATGCAAATAAATATTGACAGGTTTTTTTGATCATAATATAAATACATAGTTTAAAGTTTTTTATAATAATAATTATATATGAATGAACACTTTTTAGTAATGTTTTTGTAATTAATAATACAAATATAATAATATTATAGAAACGATAATATGCAAATAAATATTGACAGGTTTTTTTAATCATAATATAAATACATAGTTTAAAGTTTTTTTATAATTATAATTATATATGATTGAACACTTTTTAATAATGTTTTTGTTATGAATAATACATATATAATAATATTATAGGAAGGATAATATACAAATAAATATATATAAATGTTTTTGATTATAATATAAATACATATTTTATAATATTTTTATAATAATAATTATATATGAATGAACACTTTTTAATAATGTTTTTGTTATTAATAATACATATATAATAATATTATAGGAAGGATAATATACAAATAAATATATATAAATGTTTTTGATCATTATATAAATACATATTTTATAATATTTTTATAATTATAATTATATATGATGAACACTTTTTAATAATGATTTTAATAATAATAATACATATATATTAATATTATAGTAAGGATAATATGCAATTAAATATTGACAGGTTTTTTTTATCATATTATAAATACATATTTTAAAATTTTTATATAAAAAAAAATAATATGAGAATGAACAATTTTTAATGATGTTTTTGTAATTAATAATACATATATAATAATATTATAGGAAGGATAATATGCAAATAAATATTCACAGGTTTTTTTTTATCATAATATAAATACATATTTTAAAGTTTTTTATAATAATAATTATATATGAATGAACACTTTTTAGTAATGTTTTTGTAATTAATAATACAAATATAATAATATTATAGAAACGATAATATGAAAATAAATATTGACAGGTTTTTTTGATCATAATATAAAAACATAGTTTAAAGTTTTTTTATAATTATAATTATATATGAATGAACACTTTTTAATAATGTTTTTGTTATGAATAATACATATATAATAATATTATAGGAAGGATAATATACAAATAAATATATAAAAATGTTTTTGATCATAATATAAATACATATTTTATAATATTTTTATAATTATAATTATATATGAATGAACACTTTTTAATAATGTTTTTAATAATAATAATATATATTAATATTATAGTAAGGATAATATGCAATTAAATATTGACAGGTTTTTTTTTATCATAATATAAATACATATTTTATAATTTTTATATAAAAATAATTATATATGAATGAACACTTTTTAATGATGTTTTTGTTATTAATAATACATATATAATAATATTATAGGAAGGATAATATACAAATAAATATATATAAATGTTTTTGATCATAATATAAATACATATTTTATAATATTTTTATAATAATAATTATATATGAATGAACACTTTTGAATAATGTTTTTGTTATTAATAATACATATATAATAATATTATAGGAAGGATAATATGCAAATAAATATTCACAGGTTTTTTTGATCATAATATAAATACATAGTTTAAAGTTTTTTTATAATTATAATTATATATGAATGAACACTTTTTAATAATGTTTTTGTTATTAATAATACATATATAATAATATTATAGGAAGGATAATATACAAATAAATATATATAAATGTTTTTAATCATAATATAAATACATATTTTATAATATTTTTATAATTATAATTTTATATGAATGAACACTTTTTAATAATGTTTTTAATAGTAATAATACATATATATTAATATTATAGTAAGGATAATATGCAATTAAATATTGACAGGTTTTTTTTATCATAATATAAATACATATTTAAAAATTTTTATATAAAAATAATTATATATGAATGAACACTTTTTAATGATGTTTTTGTTATTAATAATACATATATAATAATATTATAGGAAGGATAATATACAAATAAATATATATAAATGTTTTTGATCATAATATAAATACATATTTTATAATATTTTTATAATAATAATTTTATATAAATGAATACTTTTGAATAATGTTTTTGTTATTAATAATACATATATAATAATATTATAGGAAGGATAATATACAAATAAATATATATAAATGTTTTTGATCATAATATAAATACATATTTTATAATATTTTTGTAATAATAATTATATATGAATGAACACTTTTTAATGATGTTTTTGTAATTAATAATACATATATAATAATATTATAGGAAGGATAATATGCAAATAAATATTCACAGTTTTTTTTATCATAATATAAATACATATTTAAAAGTTTTTTATAATAATAATTATATATGAATGAACACTTTTTAGTTATGTTTTTGTAATTAATAATACAAATATAATAATATTATAGAAACGATAATATGAAAATAAATATTGACAGGTTTTTTTGATCATAATATAAATACATAGTTTAAAGTTTTTTTATAATTATAATTATATATGAATGAACACTTTTTAATGATGTTTTTGTTATTAATAATACATATATAATAATATTATAGGAAGGATAATATACAAATAAATATATATAAATGTTTTTGATCATAATATAAATACATATTTTATAATATTTTTATAATAATAATTATATATGAATGAACACTTTTGAATAATATTTTTGTTATTAATAATACATATATAATAATATTATAGGAAGGATAATATACAAATAAATATATATAAATGTTTTTGATCATAATATAAATACATATTTTATAATATTTTTATAATAATAATTATATATGAATGAACACTTTTTAATAATGTTTTTGTTATTAATAATACATATATAATAATATTATAGGAAGGATAATATGCAAATAAATATTCACAGGTTTTTTTATCATAATATAAATACATATTTTAAAGTTTTTTATAATAATAATAATATATGAATGAACACTTTTTAGTAATGTTTTTGTAATTAATATTACAAATATAATAATATTATAGAAACGATAATATGCAAATAAATATTGACAGGTTTTTTTGATCATAATATAAATACATAGTTTAAAGTTTTTTTATAATAATAATTATATATGAATGAACACTTTTTAGTAATGTTTTTGTAATTAATAATACAAATATAATAATATTATAGAAACGATAATATGCAAATAAATATTGACAGGTTTTTTTGATCATAATATAAATACATAGTTTAAAGTTTTTTTATAATTATAATTATATATGAATGAACACTTTTTAATAATGTTTTTGTTATTAATAATACATATATAATAATATTATAGGAAGGATAATATACAAATAAATATATATAAATGTTTTTGATCATAATATAAATACATATTTTATAATATTTTTATAATTATAATTATATATGAATGAACACTTTTTAATAATGTTTTTAATAGTAATAATACATATATATTAATATTATAGTAAGGATAATATGCAATTAAATATTGACAGGTTTTTTTATCATAATATAAATACATATTTAAAAATTTTTATATAAAAATAATTATATATGAATGAACACTTTTTAATGATGTTTTTGTTATTAATAATACATATATAATAATATTATAGGAAGGATAATATACAAATAAATATATATAAATGTTTTTGATCATAATATAAATACATATTTTATAATATTTTTATAATAATAATTTTATATAAATGAATACTTTTGAATAATGTTTTTGTTATTAATAATACATATATAATAATATTATAGGAAGGATAATATACAAATAAATATATATAAATGTTTTTGATCATAATATAAATACATATTTTATAATATTTTTATAATAATAATTATATATGAATGAACACTTTTTAATGATGTTTTTGTAATTATTAATACATATATAATAATATTATAGGAAGGATAATATGCAAATAAATATTCACAGTTTTTTTTTATCATAATATAAATACATATTTAAAAGTTTTTTATAATAATAATTATATATGAATGAACACTTTTTAGTAATGTTTTTGTAATTAATAATACAAATATAATAATATTATAGAAACGATAATATGAAAATAAATATTGACAGGTTTTTTTGATCATAATATAAATACATAGTTTAAAGTTTTTTTATAATTATAATTATATATGTATGAACACTTTTTATTAATGTTTTTGTTATGAATAATACATATATAATAATATTATAGGAAGGATAATATACAAATAAATATATATAAATGTTTTTGATCATAATATAAATACATATTTTATAATTTTTATATAAAAATAATTATATATGAATGAACACTTTTTAATGATGTTTTTGTTATTAATAATACATATATAATAATATTATAGGAAGGATAATATACAAATAAATATATATAAATGTTTTTGATCATAATATAAATACATATTTTATAATATTTTTATAATAATAATTATATATGAATGAACACTTTTTAATAATGTTTTTGTTATTAATAATACATATATAATAATATTATAGGAAGGATAATATGCAAATAAATATTCACAGGTTTTTTTGATCATAATATAAATACATAGTTTAAAGTTTTTTTATAATAATAATTATATATGAATGAACACTTTTTAGTAATGTTTTTGTAATTAATAATACAAATATAATAATATTATAGAAACGATAATATGCAAATAAATATTGACAGGTTTTTTTGATCATAATATAAATACATAGTTTAAAGTTTTTTTATAATTATAATTATATATGAATGAACACTTTTTAATAATGTTTTTGTTATTAATAATACATATATAATAATATTATAGGAAGGATAATATACAAATAAATATATATAAATGTTTTTGATCATAATATAAATACATATTTTATAATATTTTTATAATTATAATTATATATGAATGAACACTTTTTAATAATGTTTTTAATAGTAATAATACATATATATTAATATTATAGTAAGGATAATATGCAATTAAATATTGACAGGTTTTTTTTATCATAATATAAATACATATTTAAAAATTTTTATATAAAAATAATTATATATGAATGAACACTTTTTAATGATGTTTTTGTTATTAATAATACATATATAATAATATTATAGGAAGGATAATATACAAATAAATATATATAAATGTTTTTGATCATAATATAAATACATATTTTATAATATTTTTATAATAATAATTTTATATAAATGAATACTTTTGAATAATGTTTTTGTTATTAATAATACATATATAATAATATTATAGGAAGGATAATATACAAATAAATATATATAAATGTTTTTGATCATAATATAAATACATATTTTATAATATTTTTATAATAATAATTATATATGAATGAACACTTTTTAATGATGTTTTTGTAATTAATAATACATATATAATAATATTATAGGAAGGATAATATGCAAATAAATATTCACAGTTTTTTTTTATCATAATATAAATACATATTTAAAAGTTTTTTATAATAATAATTATATATGAATAAACACTTTTTAGTAATGTTTTTGTAATTAATAATACAAATATAATAATATTATAGAAACGATAATATGAAAATAAATATTGACAGGTTTTTTTGATCATAATATAAATACATAGTTTAAAGTTTTTTTATAATTATAATTATATATGAATGAACACTTTTTAATAATGTTTTTGTTATGAATAATACATATATAATAATATTATAGGATGGATAATATACAAATAAATATATATAAATGTTTTTGATCATAATATAAATACATATTTTATAATATTTTTATAATTATAATTATATATGAATGAACACTTTTTAATAATGTTTTTAATAATAATAATACATATATATTAATATTATAGTAAGGATAATATGCAAATAAATATTCACAGGTTTTTTTTATCATAATATAAATACATATTTTAAAGTTTTTTATAATAATAATTATATATGAATGAACACTTTTTAGTAATGTTTTTGTAATTAATAATACAAATATAATAATATTATAGAAACGATAATATGAAAATAAATATTGACAGGTTTTTTTGATCATAATATAAATACATAGTTTAATGTTTTTTTATAATTATAATTATATATGAATGAACACTTTTTAATAATGTTTTTGTTATGAATAATACTTATATAATAATATTATAGTAAGGATAATATGCAATTAAATATTGACAGGTTTTTTTATCATAATATAAATACATATTTTATAATTTTTATATAAAAATAATTATATATGAATGAACACTTTTTAATGATGTTTTTGTTATTAATAATACATATATAATAATATTATAGGAAGGATAATATACAAATAAATATATATAAATGTTTTTGATCATAATATAAATACATATTTTATAATATTTTTATAATAATAATTATATATGAATGAACACTTTTGAATAATGTTTTTGTTATTAATAATACATATATAATAATATTATAGGAAGGATAATATACAAATAAATATATATAAATGTTTTTGATCATAATATAAATACATATTTTATAATATTTTTATAATAATAATTATATATGAATGAACACTTTTTAATAATGTTTTTGTTATTAATAATACATATATAATAATATTATAGGAAGGATAATATGCAAATAAATATTCACAGGTTTTTTTATCATAACATAAATACATATTTTAAAGTTTTTTATAATAATAATAATATATGAATGAACACTTTTTAGTAATGTTTTTGTAATTAGTAATACAAATATAATAATATTATAGAAACGATAATATGCAAAAAAATATTGACAGGTTTTTTTAATCATAATATAAATACATAGTTTAAAGTTTTTTTATAATAATAATTATATATGAATGAACACTTTTTAGTAATGTTTTTGTAATTAATAATACAAATATAATAATATTATAGAAACGATAATATGCAAATAAATATTGACAGGTTTTTTTGATCATAATAAAAATACATAGTTTAAAGTTTTTTTATAATTATAATTATATATGAATGAACACTTTTTAATAATGTTTTTGTTATGAATAATACATATATAATAATATTATAGGAAGGATAATATACAAATAAATATATATAAATGTTTTTGATCATAATATAAATACATATTTTATAATATTTTTATAATAATAATAATATATGAATGAACACTTTTTAATAATGTTTTTGTTATGAATAATACATATATAATAATATTATAGGAAGGATAATATACAAATAAATATATATAAATGTTTTTGATCATAATATAAATACATATTTTATAATATTTTTATAATAATAATTATATATGAATGAACACTTTTTAATAATGTTTTTGTTATTAATAATACATATATAATAATATTATAGGAAGGATAATATACAAATAAATATATATAAATGTTTTTGATCATAATATAAATACATATTTTATAATATTTTTATAATAATAATTATATATGAATGAACACTTTTTAATGATGTTTTTGTAATTAATAATACATATATAATAATATTATAGGAAGGATAATATGCAAATAAATATTCACAGTTTTTTTTTATCATAATATAAATACATATTTAAAAGTTTTTTATATTAATAATTATATATGAATGAACACTTTTTAGTAATGTATTTGTAATTAATAATACAAATATAATAATATTATAGAAACGATAATATGAAAATAAATATTGACAGGTTTTTTTGATCATAATATAAATACATAGTTTAAAGTTTTTTTATAATTATAATTATATATGAATGAGAACTTTTTAATAATGTTTTTGTTATGAATAATACATATATAATAATATTATAGGAAGGATAATATACAAATAAATATATAAAAATGTTTTTGATCATAATATAAATACATATTTTATAATATTTTTATAATTATAATTATATATGAATGAACACTTTTTAATAATGTTTTTAATAATAATAATACATATATATTAATATTATAGTAAGGATAATATGCAATTAAATATTGACAGGTTTTTTTTATCATAATATAAATACATATTTTATAATTTTTATATAAAAATAATTATATATGAATGAACACTTTTTAATGATGTTTTTGTTATTAATAATACATATATAATAATATTATAGGAAGGATAATATACAAATAAATATATATAAATGTTTTTGATCATAATATAAATACATATTTTATAATATTTTTATAATAATAATTATATATGAATGAACACTTTTTAATGATGTTTTTGTAATTAATAATACATATATAATAATATTATAGGAAGGATAATATGCAAATAAATATTCACAGTTTTTTTTATCATAATATAAATACATATTTAAAAGTTTTTTATAATAATAATTATATATGAATGAACACTTTTTAGTAATGTTTTTGTAATTAATAATACAAATATAATAATATTATAGAAACGATAATATGAAAATAAATATTGACAGGTTTTTTTGATCATAATATAAATACATTGTTTAAAGTTTTTTTATAATTATAATTATATATGAATGAACACTTTATAATAATGTTTTTGTTATGAATAATACATATATAATAATATTATAGGAAGGATAATATACAAATAAATATATAAAAATGTTTTTGATCATAATATAAATACATATTTTATAATATTTTTTTAATTATAATTATATATGAATGAACACTTTTTAATAATGTTTTTAATAATAATAATACATATATATTAATATTATAGTAAGGATAATATGCAATTAAATATTGACAGGTTTTTTTTATCATAATATAAATACATATTTTATAATTTTTATATAACAATAATTATATATGAATGAACACTTTTTAATGATGTTTTTGTTATTAATAATACATATATAATAATATTATAGGAAGGATAATATACAAATAAATATATATAAATGTTTTTGATCATAATATAAATACATATTTTATAATATTTTTATAATAATAATTATATATGAATGAACACTTTTGAATAATATTTTTGTTATTAATAATACATATATAATAATATTATAGGAAGGATAATATACAAATAAATATATATAAATGTTTTTGATCATAATATAAATACATATTTTATAATTTTTTTTATAATAATAATTATATATGAATGAACACTTTTTAATAATGTTTTTGTTATTAATAATACATATATAATAATATTATAGGAAGGATAATATGCAAATAAATATTCACAGGTTTTTTTATCATAATATAAATACATATTTTAAAGTTTTTTATAATAATAATAATATATGAATGAACACTTTTTAGTAATGTTTTTGTAATTAATAATACAAATATAATAATATTATAGAAACGATAATATGCAAATAAATATTGACAGGTTTTTTTGATCATAATATAAATACATAGTTTAAAGTTTTTTTATATTAATAATTATATATGAATGAACACTTTTTAGTAATGTTTTTGTAATTAATAATACAAATATAATAATATTATAGAAACGATAATATGAAAATAAATATTGACAGGTTTTTTGATCATAATTTAAATACATAGTTTAAAGTTTTTTTATAATAATAATTATATATGAATGAACACTTTTTAGTAATGTTTTTGTAATTATAATACAAATATAATAATATTATAGAAACGATAATATGCAAATAAATATTGACAGGTTTTTTTGATCATAATATAAATACATAGTTTTAAGTTTTTTTATAATTATAATTTTATATGAATGAACACTTTTTAATAATGTTTTTGTTATGAATAATACATATATAATAATATTATAGGAAGGATAATATACAAATAAATATATATAAATGTTTTTGATCATAATATAAATACATATTTTATAATAATTTTATAATAATAATAATATATGAATGAACACTTTTTAATAATGTTTTTGTTATTAATAATACATATATAATAATATTATAGGAAGGATAATATACAAATAAATATATAAAAATGTTTTTGATCATAATATAAATACATATTTTATAATATTTTTATAATAATATTTATATATGAATGAACACTTTTTAATAATGTTTTTGTTATTAATAATACATATATAATAATATTATAGGAAGGATAATATGCAAATAAATATTCACAGGTTTTTTTATCATAATATAAATACATATTTTAAAGTTTTTTATAATAATAATAATGTATGAATGAACACTTTTTAGTAATGTTTTTGTAATTAATAATACAAATATAATAATATTATAGAAACGATAATATGCAAATAAATATTGACAGGTTTTTTTTTTTATCATAATATAAATACATAGTTTAAAGTTTTTTTATAATAATAATTATATATGAATGAACACTTTTTAGTAATGTTTTTGTAATTAATAATACAAATATAATAATATTATAGAAACGATAATATGCAAATAAATATTGACAGGTTTTTTTGATCATATAATAAATACATAGTTTAAAGTTTTTTTTATAATTATAATTATATATGAATGAACACTTTTTAATAATGTTTTTGTTATGAATAATACATATATAATAATATTATAGGAAGGATAATATACAAATAAATATATATAAATGTTTTTGATCATAATATAAATACATATTTTATAATATTTTTATAATAATAATTATATATGAATGAACACTTTTTAATAATGTTTTTGTTATTAATAATACATATATAATAATATTATAGGAAGGATAATATACAAATAAATATATATAAATGTTTTTGATCATAATATAAATACATATTTTATAATATTTTTATAATTATAATTATATATGATGAACACTTTTTAATAATGATTTTAATAATAATAATACATATATATTAATATTATAGTAAGGATAATATGCAATTAAATATTGACAGGTTTTTTTTATCATATTATAAATACATATTTTAAAATTTTTATATAAAAATAATTATATATGAATGAACAATTTTTAATGATGTTTTTGTAATTAATAATACATATATAATAATATTATAGGAAGGATAATATGCAAATAAATATTCACAGGTTTTTTTATCATAATATAAATACATATTTTAAAGTTTTTTATAATAATAATTATATATGAATGAACACTTTTTAGTAATGTTTTTGTAATTAATAATACAAATATAATAATATTATAGAAACGATAATATGAAAATAAATATTGACAGGTTTTTTTTATCATAATATAAATACATAGTTTAAAGTTTTTTTATAATTATAATTTTATATGAATGAACACTTTTTAATAATGTTTTTGTTATGAATAATACATATATAATAATTTTATAGGAAAGATAATATACAAATAAATATATAAAAATGT
>NW_026543072.1:0-60615 GCF_028750875.1 Macrosteles quadrilineatus | reverse complement strand
ACCAAATCTACCTTAGTAAACCAATATTTATTCACAAAAATGTTTGCTGTCTTTAGCAGGGTTTTTTATTTTTTTCCCTAGGACGCTAGGCACGAACCCAGAATTGTTTTCCCCATTACTTCAGGCTAGACCTAGGGGTTACGGTAATATCACTTAGATAAAATCTTTTGGTGATTGGGCGGGGTTTGAACCCGGGACCCCAGGAACCGGAGTCCCGCTCTCTAACCACTAGACCAGCTCGCTCCCCCGCCTTTAGCAGGGTTAAACCTCTGGAGTCATTCAAATTATTTATTGAAAACAACATCAACAAAAGCAAACAAAGACAAACAACAAACTGTTTTTCACACAAAAGATATGTTGTACTGGGATATCTATCCTGACACATAGTTATTTGATTCAGAGTTTATATATTACAATAATTTGTTTTACATTTGAGCTTTTTAGGGACCTATGTCCCTACAAGCCACTAGTGTCTATATAATTCAGTGTTTTATTTCAGCTACAAAAATGTAACAATGGGATAGTAAATACTTTAAACCAGACAAATGAAGTTATTACAGCATTCTACAGCCCTATATTATTTTATAGAACCGTTTTGGTTAACCGGGTTTTTGTTAACCCAAATTCGGTTAACAGGGGTTCTACTGTATAATAAGGAAATCACTTGTTCTATCCTTCAAGTAAAGCTCACTTTACTGAGGATGGGTCAATGCTTCTGAATCCCAAATTATGGTTTCTAAATTTGACATACAATTGATTACTTTATGACCTTATTATGATAGAAAAACTGTTATTTACTTGCTACAGTGATTTATTTTCACAACAGTTGATCAAAAACAACCCAATGAGGGTGCTCAACAGCCCGTATATACACCGGGTGTGTCCAGCGGGTATGAGGTATATTGTTCTACTCAAGTCTCTGAAGGCCTCGGACATAGATGTGTGGCGAACTGTCATGACATGGGCACGGAGCAAAGGTTAGTATACCTACAATAGCTTGTCATTTTATTGTCTTTTAATTTCTGTTGCAACTTCCTTATAGCAAGGGATAAAACTTAAGTCTGTTACTATCTAATGTTGACCAGGCCAGTTAGCTCGCTTACAGATTATCCGTGTTTCCCATTCATTAACAGATTTCGTTAACAATTTCTTCAGTTCAATTCCAAGTGCTCTTATCCATTGACGTCCCCAGAGTGCTTCATGTCCGGTTGGAACAATGTGGAGTTCCTCTTTGACAAATCTTCTGCAGTGAGAAACTATTATTTTCACTTTTCCTTCAGGTTTGATAATATGACCTGAGCAAACTCTGAAAGCAATGTAAGGCCTTGTCGATTCCATTGAAATGTCTAATTTGAGTTTGCCAAAATCATTTTTGGATAGAGAGGTGATAATTTTGCTCCTGTGTCTTTGAAATGTTGTGGTTTACCATTTTAATCAGTTTACTGTAATCATGTATTTGTCTGAGTTGTTCTTTACTTCAAACAATTCGGGCTTGGGTTAATATGCATTTTAGGGTATTTACCAGATTTTTTACATTTGTTTTTTTTTATTCAAAATTACTCAAAATTCAACACTGATTCGGAAAATTACATTCTTTTTCTGCGAAAAACCCCGAAAAACAAAGAAAACGATTAAAATGTTTTGATAAAAATACGTCATGTGGTCTCTAATTATCCGGAATAATGAGCAGATCACAAATATTCAATATCAAGCGAAATATTTACAAAAATGTGCGGTGAGATTAGGTTATGGGTACCACTTCACCTAAAATGTTCTTATAACGCTTTTATTTTGTTTGATATAAAAGCTAAAACTTTCTGTTATAAAGTAAAGTTTATTTATTAAATCAATATTAATATTTTTAAAAAGGTAGAAGAGCCTTAGTTTAGATTCATACAATCAATCAGGAAAAGGGACATTTTAAGAACGATAGTATAGTGGGCTACAGGGCCTAAAATGAACTTTGTACCTGTCCGCCCTATAACCCATCAGAGGATGAAGCCGAGCAATAAGGGGCAGTCTCAGTCATGATAAAGGCTCGTGAAGACCTATGCTAGTACTCCTCAGTATATTTAATATTGTGCGTTTGCCATAAGCAGAGTTTTACCTTAAACATAAGTTTATTCCGGGTATAATACTTTCTAAATGACTTTTGGCACTGTGACCTTTTTCTATCACAGTTGAACCTTGATAACAAGACCCTCGATAACAAGTAATTTTTGATAGTCCGGTTGCCAAACCCTATATTTTTGGTCGACCCAAAATTTTTGGATTTTTTTATTTATAGATAGTTACTAGGACATTAAAACTTCAAGAAAATGCATGATGACATTCTGTCACCTTTGGGCAATTTGAGATTTGGGCGCCATCTTGAATTTTTCCAAATATTTTTGGATTATTTTTATATTTGGTCTATAGGGTTGTTGTATATCATTTTATATGTTTTTAAGTACGATGAGATCAATGGGAGGACTTCAAAGTATCTAAAAAATAGTTGTGTCTCAGAAACCGCCGCCATCTTGAATTTTGCCTTTTTTTAAATTAATTTTATATTTGTTATATAGGGTTGTTTTATATCATTTTACTTTTGAGTACACCGAGATTAATAAACACACTCAAAAGTTTGTAGAAATGAATAGTCTTTTGTTAGCAATCGCCGCCATCTTGAATTTTGCCAATTTTTAAAATTAATATTATATTTGTTATATAGGGTTGCTGTATATCATTTTATATGTTTTTGAGTATGCTGAGATCATTTAAAGCACTCAAAAGTATGTAGAAATAGTAGTTTCTTTAAAATTGCTGCCATCTTGAATTTTGCCAAATATTTTTATTCATTTTACCTACTTGGAGTGTTTTATTTGATCCCACAAGAAGCAAGCTTTTATCAGTAGTGTTCCTTACCAGCTGATTAAGGAAGTTAGTATACAATGTACAGTGTACAAGACACGCACAAAGAAGAAATGCAGTCTCAAATCATTTCTGATTGAAAAGACAGAGAAGGAATAAGAAATAAACTGAAGCTCTTCATTGACCCTTTGGCACCTACTATAGAACTCACCCACAAAATATAGTAAACGTAGCGTCTGGCTTGGTTCTATCGGATACTGACACAGTGAACATTGGTGATCAGCAATTAAAAATATTTCAAGGGGGTTGGCCAGCAAGTTTCCATTTGCCAGTGAAATAAATAGTTGTAACTAGCTTTTGTACCCGTGCTTTGCAACGGGAAGAGGACCTGAAATAGAAACATTTTGATCTTAAAATCTGTTGTATAAAATATACACATCCGCCAACGCTTTTACAAACAAAATTCAACCCTAATGGCCTTTGTGCTCAATGTGGAAAGGGACCAGGTTTCTGCACTGTACGTAACAACAGACCTAATTAGAGTTTTGAATACCTTCATCTTTGTCTTGGGGGTCATCAGATTGGATTTGAGGTTAGCGTAATATGCTCTGTTACCAGCCATGATTCAGTTTGTGATTTTTTGTGCAACAGTGTTTTTGCTATTCAGCTCTGCCCCAAAGTAAACAAACCCATCCACATTCTTAACACATTTGTTTTATATCTTTAGTACATATTATTTAATTAACAAATGAAATTGAGCGTTTAAGATGGCAGACAAAACTAATTATTATCAAAACATCAGAGGACAAAAACATTAATAGTAATAGGCATTAGGTATATGTTTCATTGCATCTATTATTTTTCTCTAAAAAAAAATTCAACGAACAACATAATATAGAATCCAGTTCTTTTATTTAGTTCCATAGTCTACTGCCTTTACATTTTCACACTTACCATTAAGTAAACATAATAACAAATATTTTATTGATTTTAGAAACAAAAGAACACTGTGTACAGCTAAGTTTTATGATATTTTCCTTAGTTTGATTTAATCAGTGGTGTAGTGAAACACAACTACTAAATTTACCTAAATATAAAAAAATCTATGTGAAGTTCAAGTTGTTTATCCAACACATTTTAAGCAGTTGGAATTCATAAAAAAATCCTCCAAATTTATACAAACCATCTATACACTGTAATTTTCATACTGTTTCCATGAAATAACCAATAACATTATTTTCATAACTTAAGACGCTTTAAAAAATCCAAAGCAGAGCCGGAGTTGATACAGCAACGGTTATAGAATCTTTTTTTATAATCATTGACATAGTTTTTGAATAAATAATCCATGATAAAACTTAAGATTAAAATATACATCATATATAGTTATGGAAAATATTATAATCAATTTCTTTGTATCAGCTGTCTGAAATTGTGAAATATGCAATTTACCAGTTCTTCTTGTTTAAATTGAAATGTCAAAGCAAATGTAAACAAACATTATTAGTGTTCTCATCGCAGCCATGGAGACAAATCAATATTTACTTTTAAAATCCTCACCTCAGAAGTTTTAAAGCCAAAGGGGCAAAGCCCATGGTCAGTATCAAAGTGTGAATAGTCCTATAATGGTCCTTGGTATGGTAGCTATATTATTGTAAAATTTAAGCCCAGTCGGTTCAGTAGTTTTTGAGCCTATTAGTAATACACATACAGACAGACACCATTAGGTTTTTATATAATAGTATAGATTGGGTCTACATCAAAGAAACACGTAAACATTGGCAGTGTTAAGGTTTTCAATACAGCTGGTATTACTTACTCCTCAGTTATAGGACATCAAGCAAGCTCAAACCAAGTAGATGTAAGTCATCTTCCGTCTCAGGAACTGTCACCTGTACAACGTCAATGTTAACAGATTCTGGAGAAATTAGGAATTAGGATCTGCAAAGCTAAATCTACTGTAAAGAAACTTCTCCAGGTTTCGTCCTCAACAAGAAAGACGTGCATTGGAAACACACTTATTGTGATTGATGGATCTGCACTTTTATGGTGTGTGCAGTGACCAGAAAAGGGTAGTGTTCAGGACTTCATAAATTCACTTAAATCATATATAAGCAAACCTTTGCAATACGGAAATGTGAACCTGCTTTTGATCGGTGACAAGCAGTATAGTACTAAGGATCACACAAGATTGTGTAGATCTCAGGAGTGACATGAGTTCACACACTCACATATACAACACCTCTGCCTATATGTAGGGACATTTTGGGCTCAAATGAAAACAAAACAAGATTAATTTAACTGGTTTGCAGAAGCATTATTAGAGACGAATCTTTTAACAAAGGCTATATTACCAAACTCAGACTTATTGTAAAAGGTCCACAAGAAGAACCCTACGAGATTTATCGAGGAGAAGTAAAAAAAATGCATGATCTAAGAAATACTTAAGAAGAAGCAGATACGATTATTGTACATCAAGTTATATTAGCTGCTGATGATGAAGACAAGCAGATCGTTGTTTTATCAGATAACACAGATGTTTTTCCTTCTTTACTTCTGCAAACTTGAAAACGTTTTTGTAACTATTCTGATGGAATCACCTGTTCAGGGTTGCTCAAGAATTGACATTAGTGCATCTGTCGTCAAACGTCAAACAAAATAAAATAATACCTGATGTGCTTGCAGCTCATGCTATCACTGGATGTGATACCACTGCAATGTGTTATGGATTACGGAAGATTAAAGTAATTAAGGTTTTGAAAAATGGACACTCCTTATCATCGGTTGAAGAAATACATTTATTTCATCAAAGTTTATGTCTGCATGTTATGGTGTATCTATTTGTAACACAACTTCTGAAGCTCGTGTCAAAATGGGGGCTGACAAGTTCGAAGTGCAACAACTCAATTGCCGAATCTGTGCACACTACCACCAACAAATTCAGCAAAGAAAACCTTAAGCGAGCTCACCTTCAAACCTGTATTTGGAAGCATTCAATGAACTCTGACCCACCAGATTAAGATCCACTGCTTCACAGTTTCTACAAGGATGAGTACTGAAGGGAATTTTGAAGTTGGTTAAGTGCTCTTGTAGAAATGTATTGCCATGCAACAGCGATCGGTGTAGTTAAAGGAGTGCCAGCCTACTATGCACCGTGGTCTGTACACATGCTCAAACAGTTTTTGTTCCAATGATTTGACACGTGTTGCTGAATTAGAAGAGAAGTAGACTGGGATGAAGACTGTTGAAGAACCAGTGGCAGACTGATCTCTGTTTGGACAATGTTTGTTTGTTCTTATTCAAAAATGTTTTATTTTATACCAATACTAAACTTCTAATCAATATTAGAATTTCACTCATTAGGTTGTTTACTTGAAAAAATCCACTATTTTGTTTGTACAATAAAAAGTGACATACTTAAATAGTTATTTGTGTAACTAGTGAGCAAAGTGGCACTTTGCTACACACGAGAGCAATGTTTACGCTCGAGCAAGGCTCGTGCGTAATAATCTCGAGTGAGCAAAGACCTTTTGTACTTGTGTTACACATTATATTTTTCCTACAGTCACTATTAAGCATAATAAATAGTCTTTCAAACACTATATAACTCGTTTTTAGGTTAGGTTAAACCCAAGCCATGAACGGAATGGGAAATACTGCACCAGCTGATTGCAGTCGTAGTATCTTTAAGTGTTTCAAGAGTACAGGTATAAACAGTAATAATCAGTATAAACACATAATAAACAAGTAGATTGTTCTTCAGAATATGCCAATAAAACATTTTCTGACAGTTTTGTAACTTTCTTACTTACGCGCCAAGAGGAAAACAGTTTGTTTGCTCATTCATACTTCTTTCTAGATTTTTCAGGTAACAGGTTTTTAACGAAACATGTTTCAAGTTTCTGCTATTTCTGGTCTACCATTATATTCACAATCACTTTCACCAAGTTCATTATTTTTAAACATGTTAGGCCCACTTATAATTAATCTTTCAAATAGGTACACTTCAGGTTATGTTCAAACCAAGCGTTGAACGAAAATATAATATAAACACGAAATGACAGGTTTAATTGGAGTTATAATAGTTAATCAGCTGATCATAGTATTATTATTATCTTTAAGTGTTGCCAACCTATTTCCAAGCGTACACGGATAACGTGCATAAAAAAACCACACTGTTTTGTGTTGTTTGGTTGGAATCCTGATGTGAGCCAAAGTATAAACTGTACGACAAAGAAGAAAACCGTGCGACAAATTAAGTAAATGCAGCAATTAGCAGCTTTCTGAACTATAAACAGTGCAAGGAAGCCAACTTTGTCGGGTGACTGTAGGGAAAAAAATATTCACAACACCTAAAAGAGGAAGTATGTATGTATGTATATGGACTCCGAAACTGTTCGACAGATTGTAATGAAACTTTCAGGAATTATTAAGCATTATTCAAGGATGGTTTGTGTGAAGTTGTGAAGGAAGTTTGGTGCAGATCCGTCGAAAGGGCTCCGCCCCAGAGGATTTTATGGGGTCCAATGTCAGACTTTTGCAACTACAATGTTTACAAATAAATATAACGAGCTGTTGGCCCGTCCTACGTATGAGAATTGAGTAATCAACTAAAACTGGAGTTTTGTCAATATTTCCATTTCTAATCCAAGCAAAGTTTAAGCGGGTAAACATTTATTGTAAACAAAAAGCTGCCAAGATGAATTAAAACATGTAAACTTTGTTGCTTTCATATTCATTCCTCAAAAAGTCGAACAGAAAAATATTTTGCATAACCTTTCCTTTGAAGACTCGGGGGCAGAGCCCCAATTTGTATACATCAGTGGTTATAGAATCTTACTTATTTCGTATAATCAATGGAAAAATCACAGAATTATAAACTAACCTCATAGTTCTTTAGGATATTTTTATATTCAACCAGCTGTTAGTTAAAACAAATTATATTGCTCTAAAACAAACTTAAAATTTTAAAGACTGCTCTGAAAAATGAATTAGAACATCTACCATTTTACCATGTATATTTAAATAGTCTGTCATTCTCTTATCGAATAAATTAACGTATCTATCAGTATTGCATTACACATAGAATAAATAAGTCAACTCAGTGCATGTCATTATTATCCAAATGCTGAATTTGTGTCATATACTCTTAATGTTTACAGCTGTTTGTTAAGCAAATGGTATTATACCAAAAGCTAGTGTAAAATGTTAGCGTCGACTGCTAGACTTTTTAAAATTTTAAACTTATTTTCTAAAAAACTGAAACCCTAATCTAAAATTATAGCTTCGACATTCCCTAGTTCTCAAAATTATCTGGTTGATTCAGAATCGTGAAATAAAAAAAACCTGTCACGTTCTAATACGAGTTATAGATTTAAAAGCAGATGTTTACTTTCACCAACTGTTTTGTAGGTTTGAATTATCACAACATTCTGTATAAGTCATGATTTGAAATAGTGCCACACTGTTTCCGGATAGAATACAGCACAGAAGACTATTTTACTTTTGGATAAGTCCAAATATATTAAATCCCAATCGCAGCACACCTGTGCACTCAACAAAGTTTAAATTCTCCACTATAAAATATGTAAACATAAAAAGTAACAACCTTTATCAAAGAATTATAAACATTAAAAGGGGTGGCAATGCCTTAATATTTGTATCTTTTGTTCTATACCCACACAATAGAGTGTGAGTCGGTGGCTCAGTCTGTAGCGCCTCAGACTTCGGGCCCAAGGCAGTGATGTCGTGGAATCGGATCCTGGTCACTGCTGTTAACATTTTATCAGTACAGTTCTCCTTTGTACTGTACCGGCTCACCCTTTGCTTTGCTGGATACGTTTCACACACAGATCTGTAGTCTATGTGGACGGGCAAATGCAAGGTTAAAAGAGGCTGCTAACCACTAAAAATATATATAGGCTACAGGGTGTTCAAAAAAGGTGGGAACATATTTTGCCTAGTGATTCCTTGGATCAAAATAAAGAGAAAATCAAGAATAACATTTTTTCCAAAATCGCTTCGTTAACCAGATATCCGCCATTTTGCATTTTTTACATAAACATTTTTATCTTCTAATTTTTTCAACCGATCTTTATGAAACTTGGTATGCAGGTTAAGGTAGAAGAGACCCGTGTTCAAAAAATATTTCATCTTGATTCAACCTAAAATTTCAAAATGGCGGCCATTTAAAACTTTTAAACTTAAATTACTAAAGAATGGCTGATTTTATGAAAAATTCAAGAGCACTTTTATTTAGCATTTTTAATTACCTATCAAACGATACCAAGTTCAAAAAGATTGAATAATAAATAGCCGTAATAACTGTCGTTGACTACGGTAATAAACTGAAAGTAATTTATTGAATTTTCGTGTAAAATGCTATACGGAACTGATGATGGTAATTAAGCCTGTACTGTACTGACTTTTTCAGTGCACTGCAGACCCCTACTTTTCAGTGTTTTTACTGATCTCAGTGTACTTAAAAACATATATATAATTATCTACGACAACCCTATACAATGAATATAAAAATACTCAAAACATTAAGATTCAAGATGGCAGCGAAAACTCGAATTGCCAAAAGGTGACAGAATGTCATCATGCATTTACTTGAAGCTTTACATGTCCTAATAACTATCCATTGAAAAAAAACAATCAACAAATTTTTGGTTTTGTTTTGGGCTTGGTAACCGATAACATGATAACATGTCGAGTTATTTTAAAAATTCACTAAAATTTACTTTCCCCCTGATTACATTTTATTGCAAACCTTGATAACAAGTCTACCTCGATAACAAGTCTACCTTGATAACAAGTCTACCTCGATAACAAGTCATATTTAATAATCCCAATGAGAGTCTTGTTATGGAGGCTCTACTTTTTTTAGGGAGAGGTGGGAAAATGCGTTTACGCAAACAGGTGGCTAGCCTATAGTGTGGGACTCCAACAGATTTAAGAACCAAAGACCACCCACTTAAAACCTCCTCTACTCTTCAGACACTAGCCTGGGAACACTTGTCGCACTTCATCAGAAGTAGGCTGAGATTGCCTATGCCCGAAGATCTTACTCTGTGTTAAGCTGTTAATTTCCTACACAATTTAGACTGCGATCCGATCTAGATCGTTATATTTAACTTTAAAGATATTCCGGACAAATTGCGACCAGCAGTCCCACCCTACATCAAGGTCTCACAAATCGATTCAACTGACAGAACCCCAAGATGTTGAGCATATCCCATCTTGTATAGTGGAAAAAGGTATGTCGGCATAGTCTAGAATGCTTGGGCAGTAAATACAGTCAGGTGAATTGGTTTTGGCCATCAAGTGCAGGAAAATAGCGGTGGCCTGACAAGAACTGCGTGAGATTGTATTGTATGTATTGTGAGAGGGGTGGACTCGTGGTCCAAGCACGTCAACCGAAGCTTATTCTGCATCCCACTTGCCACTAACTGGGTAAGCCTATGCCTGTGTCCTTGATTAGGTACAGGAGCTTTTGCCCAATGATAGCGTCCGGTTCATCACCTGGCTGCTTTAGACCAGAGCCCTTCTCCTGACCCCAAGTCCGTCGCAATCTAGAATAATGTGTTTTGCAGTCTCATCAACGGGTTACAAAGTCGACACTCCTGATTGTCATTGACAATTCCTAGATTGTGGAGATGTTTCCTGAAATGGCCGTGTCCAGTGATAAGAGTAAGTACCTGCTTGACCTGCCAACTTTAGCTTTAGCAGCCAGCGAGTGAAGAGGGTGCTAGGTTCTGAGTGCAGTTTTTTGCTAAGTGATTGTCCAGGATAATTACGCCAATGCTCTAGGTGTTGTCCCCTGCACAATTTGTTGATTTCATGTTTAGCGGTAGCTTTGCTGATTCTAAAAAAGTCTCTGGTCCAAAGAATGGCATGCTCGCACCTTTTTTTGCCAGCATATCTACACTCTCGTTGCCGCCAATGCCTTTATTAGCCTGGAACCCAGCCGAGAGTTACAGAGTTCCTTGTGGAAAGTTTGCAGAGGGTGTTGAAACACTCCCAGACCAGTTTTGAGGTGACTTCATTTGAGTCAAGAGCTTTAAGAGCAGCCTGACAATCAGACAAAATAACTATCCTCCTGTCTTGGTAGCATCTGGCTAGTCCAAAGTTGGCACAAGCCAAGATACCATAGATTTCTGCCTGGAAGATGGTACAGTATCATCCCAGAGTTGCTGAAAGATCTGTTCTTGGTGATCAACTGAATACTCCAAAGCCAGATTTTCCATTGATTAAGGAGCTGCCCGTTTACCAGATGAAGCTCTCCGTATCTTGGAGATGCCCTTCCTGATGTTTCCACTCTACCCTGGAGCGGAATTCAACATTGAAGGGTATGGTGAACACTGCTTCTGTGCTTAGGAAGTCCGAGGTCATGTCAAGCACAGGACACGCAGCCAAAGTCTTGGCAATGGCCTGCCCCTGACAGGCCGCCTCTCCACAGATTTGCAACCCTCAAAGAGTAAGCTGCCTTGAGGGCTTCAGATTTGATAAAGATGTCCAGAGGTAGCAGCCCAAGAGCAACTTCTAGTGTAGCTCCTAAAGGCTCCAGTGGCTTGTAGCGTACCATATGGCTATGACAGTTACCTGATATACCTTTGTCCATCAGACTAGCGAACCATAGGCCCTGGTAGCAAGACGTCTGGCTCTCAATGCTGCCCGTCGCAATTCTACGATCTCGTTTGTCCACCAGTACACAGTTCGCTTATCGCACCGGGATCTCCTTCAAGGCACTGATTCATCGCAGGCCGAGACTATCAGCCTCATCAATGATGTAACTGATGTCTCTGCGTGAGCCACGCCAGATACAGCAGGTACCACCGGCTCTCCCAGTAGTAGGTATGACTTCGGTGAATTTGGCCACGTCCAGCTTTTTGGTGTTCCACCGAACGGGCACCTGCCGAGACACGGTAGCTTGTCTCTGATGACTATCCAGGACATCAAAAATGATGTACTGCTGGTCACTGGCTGTATAACCCTCCAGGACTCTCCAGGCTCGTATCCTCGGCAAGAGGGACTCAGATGCAAGAGTGATGTCTGGGATCGTTCCCCTCATTCCGGGACGCTGGAAAGTTGGCGTGTTGCCCTCGTTTATGACAAGTCCAGCCCTGGCAGCAAAGTCCAGGGAAACGAAAGTAGCCAGTTAATATTTTAAGTTATTACTTTTAGTGGATTTGGATTACTAAATGTTTATCTACTTACAGCAGATCTATGGAATAATAATCATTCTCTTAAGCGTTCTCTTCCCGTTGCAAAGCACGGGTATGGTGGTTTACCAACAGGGTGCTGCACTATTATTTTTTATTTTTTATTTATGACAACAGCTAATTTTTACCAAGCAGAAACAAAAATCTGTGATACATGGAATGGATGGATTTTTTACAGTAATGTTTCGTAGCCAGTTAATACTAATAGTAAATTAGTAAAAGTCTATCTACATACAGCAGATCTAGGAAACATAATAATTGTTCTATTTAGCTTTCTCAAGCTCCTTGCCATTATTTTCAAGGAACAAAATTGTCTCTTCTGCATCTTTACCCGGTTGCAAGGCACGGGCTTAGCGGCTAGTATTTCATATTAATAAATACACACACTGTAAAACATCTAACATATTTATTGAATGACGACATTTTTTATTAATTTCTATTGAACAATGAAGTATGTAAACTGTAACAACAAACACACCTGTCTTAAGAATCCTTGGAGCCTAGACTTTCTAATAAAACAATAAAAAACTACAAGAAAATGTATAATCCCACAGTGATATTTAAATTACAATCACTGTTACAATCTGATATTTAAGTTGCAATCATAGTTATTGTAAGAGTTACAGTGGGTTCATTCATACATTGAGACTGGTTCATTGTAACCTCAAAACAGCAGTGGAGAGGAGTCCGACCGGTTGGGTTCGATAGAGAGGTCCTTCACCATTCGCACTTTCGTTTAGTCGCCTACGGTTATTCATTGAGACAGGAGGTCGATATTTGGGTCAAGTGTTTATTCATTGTGTCTTCACCCCAACAAGGAGTGTACCGTCGAGCAATGTTGTGAAGTTTTGCTTTAAATTCTGCATCCGAGACCGTTGCCCTCATCTCGAATATTTTGTTTCGGGTCATACTGGAACACCCAGGTCATTTAACGTTGTCCAGAAAATTTAAATCTTCCTGAACTCAGTCCAAGATATCTTGTAAAATCTCCACCCTTGACAGTTTTTTTTGTTCCTAGCTCAGAACTTTTGGCACCAGCTTCACGCAGACTCTTCTCATTGCCAAATTCTCCGTAACTATAGTGTGGACGGTTCCCTTTGAAAGGCCGGTCTTCTTACTGGTGTGGGATATGGTTAGACACCTGTCAGACGTGTACTTTCACTTTGACGATGTGAGCTTCAGTTCGAGTGATTGTCCGGCGTCCAACGCGATGTTCGCCTTCGACGAGTTCCCAGCCTTCCGTCTTTTGGTGCCACTTTGCACCACTTTGCCACATTTGGCACCCCTCAAAACTCTTGTGTGGCTTAAAGCATCATTCGCATAAGCTTGTTTAATGAAGGCAATTGTCTCAGACGCGGATTTCTGAGTTTAAAGCAAAAATTCGCAGAGTTGGTCAACGGTACACTCCATGTTGGCGTTACGACACAATGAAAAAAACACTTGGCGCAAATATCGACCTCCTGTCTCAACGAATGCCCGTAGGCAACTAAACCAAAGTGCTCCTAAAGGGCCCCTCTATCGAACCCAACAGGTCGGATACCCCTCCACTGTTCTTTTGAGGCTACAGTGAACCAGTCCTGATACTGAATGGAGGGTGTATACCAGTTGTTTTCAAACAGACCCAGGGGTGTGACAAGGCACCAGTGTCAGTATCAGTATTGAGACTCGATAAATTTCTAGTTATAATGAATAACATTTTTGCACTTAAAAAGTTTTGTTATGCTTAAAGCAAAAGTTACCTAACTACGTAATATGTTTTGTTACAGTTCAGAAGCAAAAATTTGTTCTGGCCCATTCATATCAACCAGAAAAATATATTCATCCCAAACTCTTAGTCCCTTGTGGGAAGTTCATGAGGTTGTGTTCATTGAACATGATTGATCTTGTAGAGGAAGTGCTTGCAAATCACCCAGATAGAGAACAGAACATTGAAGCAATCATCAAATACCACTACATGAATGCCAAGCCTTCAAAAAGCTTGTATATTTGTACAGAGAGCAAAAATGCTCACCATTTGAAGCATGAAAAGTTCCTAGTGAAAGTTGTGCCTATTTGTGACGCCTGGGTTGATGCGGTCTATTTGTTGAGTTCTACTATTACCGTAACCAATCAATTGAGTAGTCCTATTGAGCTGTTCTCCATTGTATGCAGTGGTAAACAGAAACTCGCTCTTGATTTCAAGGAGGCACAAGAGCTCTTGTCTTCCTCAAACCCTGTCTTACAGTCTAATCACAATGATATCAGTTACAACGCCAGTTGTTCTGTAAAAGTAAATTGGACTGGAAAGGAGGAATCCCCAGTGTATGAGGTTAAGTTAGATACTGATGTTGCCTATGGTCATGACTTTCAAATTACGTTGAGTTCAAAGGATAAAAGCCTACGTTTACAACCTTGTGAAAGCTACACTATTGTGACAAACTTCTCAAAGCCACACCCTCTGTGGTACAATCTTGACAGAGACCAAATCACCCCAGGTCAGAGTAATGACCTTGAAATGTGTTGTGGTTTGGTCGACAAGGAAAGGATGTATTTTGGTAGTCATATTAAATATATTCTTTATAGAAAATGTATTGAAGACAAACAATGTTGATTATTGCAAAAGGGAGATATCTTCGACAACAGTATTTAAACAAACTTTTTGGGAGTTTTTAGTTATGAATTTATTTTTTTACAATGGTCTTGAGTTGTATAAATAAAGAAATATGAATAAAAATTGCATTTATATAATTGATTTTGTCAATGCCTTAAACCTTTAATAACCATAGACAATGATGGCTTAGCTGTTCAAGGACCACAGAATCTGGTTACTATCTTGTTGTAAACTTCAATTTAAACAGTTTAGACTTACCCTAAAATACCCCCGCCGCAGCAAACCTGCAGACTTAGCGAATTTCCATTTGCCTGATTGGATTTAAACTAAAATGTCTCCTTAAAAATATCACATTTATTCCCTATTTAAACAGAATTAGTTTAATGAGTGCTTAGGTTTGCTGCAACAGGGAGGGTAAAAAAGTTTTTTTTTTATGTAGAATATTAAAAGGTACTGTGGTTTCGTAAGAAATTAATGTATTTTCCAACTTTTATCAAAATATGTTCATAAACAAGCAAACTACAACAGTTGACTTATTCTCCATAAGAATAACATAAGAATTTTAAAATTACAATGTTTTTGAATTTTCTCCGTAACAATTAGGCGCATAATAATGCTTCAATATACTAAATTTGTTTTTTTAAGCTCTACAAAATGGTTTTAAAAGAAATTGTTAAATTTTGTGTTTTTAGGGTCAAAAATGGGAAAAACCTATTTTTACCCCATAAAACCCCCCATAAACCCCCGTTCCCATAGTCTGATCATGCTAGTTCGCGAACTCATCCAAGTTTATCCCGCCTTACACCTTCAAACCAAATTTTATCAAAATCGGACAAAAATTACTCAAGTTATCGTGCGGATATAAAAATTTGAACGAATGGTGTTTTTGGCCTCTGGGGACATCAAAATGAAAAAGTAAATCGGTCCCGGGCTTAGGTCTTACCATGAGACCTACGGTAATAGCTACTTCCCTATAGGGAAATTCGCTAAAATGGCTCAAAACTATTTTTAATCAAGAAAATTTTTATTTATTGTTTGAATATTAGTGAGCTGCTGGAATTAGGTCAAAATGAACCCACCCACTCTACCTAGCTCGGCAGGGTAAATTTTTGTAGGATAAATTTTTGTAGGGTAAATTTGAAGCTACTTCCCTCATGTTAAGACCTCAACCCGGGACTGATTTTTCTTTTATGGCCCCAGAGGCCGTTTTTGGGATTTATTTTACAATTAGGCCCCCCATCCAATTTTAAGTTTTTTTAATTGACCGAGCAAAGAGAGCGGATTAAACAGCCAGTTACAGTATAGATTTTATATAGGAAGGGGGAAATTATATTGGTTATGTATTTAAAATAACTAGTTGCTCTGCCCGTGCTTCACTACGGGGTGAGAATGCAGAAAAGAATAATTCGGTTTGGTTTTACTATAAGATACTATAGCCTAGTATAGGCCTACTATAAGAAACAGTTACAACACACTTACCAGGAAACATATAGGCAAAGGCTCAATCGTGCTTATTGATTATTTAAATGAAGGTCTATTAATGTATTACTATAATTTTATACTAGTGAAGATGTTGCTCGAAATCGAGCAATTGCAAAGAAGTAAAGTAGTTATTTAAAAACGAATAAAAGTCATAATTTCCCATGAGTTTAAAAGACTCAACTCATAGATTACGTACCTAACAGTTCCATATAATCAACATTTCTTGTAAATATTTTATCATTTTTCAAAAGCTGATCTGGTTTTTTAGTGTATTCAACAAATGTTTCCCACTTATAGCAGCATTAGGTTGTCCAGTCCATCTTGATCTTCGTCAATGATAATGAATGTAGGGCCTAGTCTGCATGGTACTACCCATTGTCGCCAGTACGTTTACAAATTTCAGTCATTTTTTTATAGCGATAACATTTTGTTTACATTAATCTTAATCTGCCTGATTTTCTGCATAACCTCTCTGTCACAATTTTATTTGTTTCAATTGCGAATGGGCATACCACTGAGCTATAATAATATAACTGGAGTAACCACTCTGTGTTTCAAAAACGTACCACTGTTTTTGCTGGTTTTGTTTCAGAGTTTCGTTTTGTTAGGTTGGCCAGGTGATCGGGTTGGTGGGACTTGTCAAATTAGAGAGGCAAAATCAAGATGGCGTCATCCTGTTTTGTTGATGATAGTAAACAAAAATCTGCCAACTCAACGTTATGATTGCAATATAAGTTTATTTGTTTATTTTACAAGCAAGAGCAACCCATTTTAACAAGATCATAAACCGATGGTCGTTATTTAATCAAATGCCGTTAGGCTATTGGCCTAAACCAATATCTCCAAACCAGGAAACTTGACTAGCCTATTTTCACCACATAGCTTTAAAAGAGGTAAATAAGTTAGTATTTATTTACTATCAAACAAAAACAATTTATAATGTTTCAAAATAACTTTAAATACAGAGGTTTTAACGTGCAATAACTTAAATAAGCTTTTGATACAAGTCCCTGATATAACGGATAACATAACCCCAAATAAATAGTATGGTTAGGTTTGAATGAATTGGAATTATTTGACAGCATCCCACCAACCGATCACACGGCCAACCTAACAACACGAAACACCAAAAACAAACCAGCCAAAACAGTGGCACGTTTTTCTCTAACGTTTAACCAGAGAGTAGTGACTCCAGTTATAATCTAAATCTCAATGGGGCATACGGGAGGGACGATGGCTAAAGGTGTGGTGACGTCATATCTCGTGGCTATCTTGAGGCAACACGATTACCGTAACTAGTAGTACGCTTATTCTGCGCGTAACAGGATGAGTGAACATGAGCGCAATAATGAAAGAGTCCACCCACACCTAGCACACTTACCGGTGTCACTGGTGTACACAATAATGTTATTTGTATGGGCAAATCAACCCATGAGTCGGGGCAAATAATGGTGAGTCGGTGACTCAAGTCGGTAGCGTCACGCGAACTTCGGGGCCAAGGCAGCGATGTCGTGAGTTCGGATCCTGGTCACTGCCACTAAATTTTATCAGTAAAGTTCACCTTTGTACTGTACCGGCTCACCAATTGCTTTGCTGTAAACGATCCACGCACGGGCGAGGTTAAAAGAGGCTGGACCAACCTCTTAAAAAAACCAAATCTCAGTCAACAACAATCCTAACTTCTCGTCCATTAAATAACCAAAGTCATTGGTAATATACGTAATGTATTTCCTGTTTCCCTCTCTTCTCATAGCATTTTATTATTGCAGATACGTTAATCTAACTGTAACAAAGGGTTCCCACACTCCGGACTCCTCGCCTCGACTACTCCCTTCACCACTTCCTAAGTCGTGGACCTGTTTCCCTCCCTTCCCATAGCATTTTTAGAATTGCAGATACTGTACATTATTCTAATTATCACAAAGGGTTTCTACACTCCGGAATGCTCGCCTCGACTATTTCCTTCACCACTTCCTACGCCGTAGACGTGTTTCCCTCCTTTCCTAGAGCATTTTAGAATTTCAAATAGATTAATTTAACTTTCACAAAGGGTTCCCACACTCCGGACTGCTCACCTTGACTACATGCTTCACCGCTTCCTACGTCGTGGACCTGTTTCCCTCCCTTCCCATAGCATTTTAGAATTGCAGTCACATTAATCTAACTATCACAAAGGGTTTTTACACTCCAGAATGCTCGCCTCGACTACTTCCATTTCCACTTCCTACGTCGTGGACCTGTTTCCCTCCCTTCCTATAGCATTTTAGTATTGCAGGTATATTAATCTGTCACAAAGGGTTTCTACACTCCGGACTGCTCGCCTTGACTACTTCCATCACCGCTTCCTTCGTCGTGGACCTGTTTCCCTCCCTTCCGATAGCATTTTAGAATTGCAGTTACACTAATCTAACTTTCACAAAGGGTTTCTACACTCCAGAATGCTCACCTCGACTACTTCCATTACCACTTCCTACGTCGTGGACCTGTTTCCCTCCCTTCCTATAGCATTTTAGTATTGCAGGTATATTAATCTAACTGTCACAAAGGGTTTCTACACTCGGGACTGCTCGCCTCGACTACTTCCATTACCACTTCCTACGTCGTGGACCTGTTTCCCTCCCTTCCCATACCATTTTCGAGTTGCAGTTACACTAATCTAACTGTCACAAAGGGTTTCTACACTCCAGAATGCTCACCTTGACTACTTTCATTACCACTTCCTACGTCGTGGACCTGTTTCCCTCCCTTCCTATAGCATTTTAGTATTGCAGGTATAGTAATCTAACTGTCACAAATGGTTTCTACACTCCGGACTGCTCGCCTTGACTACTTCCATCACTGCTTCCTACGTCATGGACCTGTTTCCCTTCCTTCCCATAGCATTTTAGAATTGCAGTTACACTAATCTAACTGCCACAAAGGGTTTCTACACTCCAGAATGCTCACCTTGACTACTTTCATTACCACTTCCTACATCGTGGACCTGTTTCCCTCCCTTCCTATAGCATTTTAGTATTGCAGGTATAGTAATCTAACTGTCACAAATGGTTTCTACACTCCGGACTGCTCGCCTTGACTACTTCCATCACCGCTTCCTACGTCATGGACCTGTTTCCCTTCCTTCCCATAGCATTTTAGAATTGCAGTTACACTAATCTAACTGCCACAAAGGGTTTCTACACTCCAGAATTCTCGCCTCGACTACTTCCATTACCACTTCCTACGTCGTGGACCTGTTTCCCTCCCTTCCTATAGCATTTTAGTATTGCAGGTATATTAATCTAACTGTCACAAAGGGTTTCTACACTCCGGACTGCTCGCCTTGACTACTTTCATCACCGCTTCCGACGTCGTGGACCTGTTTCCTTCCCTTCCTATTGGAATTTAAAATTGCAGTTATATTAATCTAACTGCCACAAAGGGTTTCTACACTCCGGACTGCTCGCCTTGACTACTTCCTTTACCGCTTCTTACGTCGTGGACCTGATTCCCTCCCTTCCTATAGCATTTTATTATGGCAGATACATTTATCTAACTGCCACAAAGGGTTCCCACACTCCGGAATGCTCGCCTTGACTACTTCCTTCACCACTTCCTGCAGTCAGGCAAGTGCAGTGGACCTGTTTCCCTCCCTTCCCATAGCATTTTTAGAATTACAGATACATTATTCTAATTGTCACAAAGGCTTCCCACACTCCGAACTGCTCACTTTGACTACTTCCTTCACCACTTCCTACATCGTGGACCTGTTTCTCTCCCTTCCCATAGCATTTTTAGAATTGCAGATACATTATTCTAACTGTCATAAAGGCCCCCCACACTCCACAGCGCTCGCCTTGACTACTTCCTTCACTATTTCCTTCACTACTTCCTACATCGTAGACCTGTTTCCCTATCTTTCCATAGCATTTAAGTATTACAGATACGTTAATTTAACAGTCATAAAGGGTTTCTGTACTCCTTTCTTTTCACTGCTCACCTTTCCGCTTTCTTTACTACTCTCTACGTCGGGGACCTGTCCCCCCCCCTTCGCATAGCATTTTAATATAAAAATATACCAACATTTTTGAATATTTAATATTCAATGCCAACATTAAATTCAATAATGTAAAAAGGTGCTTTGTTCTAAATACATACATACCTATATACTTTTAATTAAAAGGCGAAATTTTAATACTGAACATAAACGGTATATAACTGCCGACTAATATTGTTAAATTTAATTTATTATTATGAAAGTTGTGAAATTTAATTAGCTTAAATAACATTATTCTGAAAGCTGTGAAATTATAATGATATATATTCATAGACGCCAAACTGTTTACTCCATGAATGAAAGAGCTTAGAGTAAAAGTCGTTCTCTCTGTCTTAAGTAGACAACAAAATTGTTGGTCGCAAATCGTAAACAAATAAAAAGAAGAAGAAGGTAGCTCCTAATGTTATTCTTATGGGACAAATTTAAAAATGTTTTTTAAGTATTTTATAAGTACTACTAAGCGGAATCGTCTAGAATTTTAATGGTGTCTTTACACTGGTGTCATAACTATTTGTGCAAAATTTGAACGCTATAAGTGCAACGGTTCTTGAGTTTTAGGTGCGAACACACACACACACATACTCCAGCGGACAACTTTTCTCCGACTCCGCTATACACGATACATAGATTCGTTCACTTCGTTCACTCATCTACGAGACAATGTGATTGCAGCGGCGTTCGTGGCATAGTTTTTCGGACTGGTGTTCAGGAGGTCCCCAGTTCAAAACCAGCCGGGGACATTAACTTTTTGTCAAAGATTTTGCTCTGAATGCGACTACTTCTTAACTGTACATCTTTTGTTAGAATTTGATGCATTTATAACTTTATTTATGAACAGAACTTTTTTTTTAATAGTAAACTTTTATTCGATTTTTATCTTATATTTTTTTTAAATAGTAAACCTTTATTCGATTTTTATCTTATATTTTTTTTAAATTATCAGCAAGTTTGGTTGGTTAGGTTAGGTTATGACAGTTTAATTTTATAGTAGGCCTACTAAATTTTAAAATTAATTTTATAATTAACAGTTATAAGTAAACATTCATTTGATTTTTATCTTATATATTTTATATATAATCAGCAAGTTTGGTTGGTTAGGTTAGGTTATGACAGTTTAATTTTATAATAAAACTTTTTAAAATTAATTTTATAATTACGAATTTATTTTATAATTAAAAAGTTAATTTTATAACTAAAAATTATAAAATGTATTTACATTTTTTCAACCTAGCGGTTCTAGCGGCGAACGATGACACTACAAGATATGTTAGCCATCGTCCCTCCCGCCAGGGGCGTCGCCTTGGGGGGGGGGGGGGTAGGGGGGGGAGCCTCCCCCCCCCTAGAATCTGGGAAAGAGAAAAGTTGGGAATTTGCTTGCTACGAGTTGGGACAGTTGGGAAGTCAGATACAAGAAAAATATATTTTTAAACTAAACAAAATTTAAATATTTGCAAAAATCCATCAAAGATAAAAATTTCTTTGACTTGGACAAATAAACTTGACGCTTCTTTGATTTCATTTAACTTTGATTAAACAAGGCTAAACCATGGCTAAACACGCGTTATTTTAAGAAATCAATAATCAATTAGCGGTATAGCTTGTTGGAATTTCGTTTACGAGAAATTTTGTTCCTTATTGGACGTATGTGGGCTAATTTGATCCTGTCCTGTGTTGATGATCCTGAATGATTCGTCTGCGAGACTGCGAGTTTGAATTTTGAAAGTGCAAGCAATGTAGCTCTTCTGTTCAATTATGTTGTTTGTTAGTGTTTACAAGAAATTCAAAAATATTTTTCCCGTCAGTCACATGAAATATATTTTTCCTACAGTTACCTAACAATGTACATGTTCTCTCACTGATTTGAGAAAGCAAAGTGGCCAATTCGCTCATCACTTCTCTCACTCTCATCACTTCGCTCTAATTACTTTGTCTCACTCCAGATTTGCAACGTGAAGGCACGAAATAGTGAGCGCGTAACCTGCAGGCAACGTCGTATGCGCGCGAAATACGTTGGCAGCACTGGCTGTAAATCAGCTGGTCAGCTGCTGTACTGTTGTATTTGTCACTTCACATTAAATGTTATATTAAAAGTTCACTTTTGTGTAAAAATAGGTTATGTTTCTTCACAAATTTATTTGTTTTATGGTAACTGTAGGAAAAGTATAATGTGCAACTCGAGTTCAAAGTACAATTGCCTCACTCCAGAAACCATTCCTCACTCGCCTACGGCTCGTGAGTAAGGATTTCTCTCGAGTAAGTCAATTGCTCACTTTTCTCACTAGTTGCACAAATAACTATTTTACCTTTTTTTGCGGTATTTGGAGCAGGCTGACCGGAGTACTTGCTAATAAGCAGATTAAAATAACAGATAGGTTTTGTGTATCGGTATTACCTCTAAAACTCTTATTTTTTAATAACCTAAGTGAAATATGTAATCTCTGAATATTTTTAAAAAATCTACACAAGTTATTTATCATTCCTAATTAAGGATTTACAAATGAATCAACTAATCACTCTGAAACAGATCTACGTGGACAAAACATAACCTAAAATTTGATGTTTGACTTTCACTCTAAGTTAGATTTTTGTCTAAGTTCTAGTTTCATGAAGATGAAGGTTAACATTTTTATTGTATGTATAAGTTTATTATCAACCAAGTTGGACGTTTTTATTTTATACGAGTCTTATTTTAGGTTTATTCTTTTCTATAGACTAGAATAATATTATTCACAACACTGATATTAATATTTCATCATTACAAACTTGTTTAGGCCTACCCTAGTTGTAAGTTAAAATGTTGATCTTAACTTCTAAAAGTATTTTAATTTCATTATTTTTTTATACAATATTTTTTCTATACTAATTTGTACTCTGAGGCTTATTTTATATCCCTAAAATTTTACACTGCTACGTCTGCTACCACAATGGTTTGCAAAGTTTTTTGGATTTGAAACATTACTTGTTCTAGCTTTTTGAAGTCATAAAATTTCATTATGAATTGGTAGAAGTTTTAGAAATTGAGTAATTTTGTATATATGTAAAACTAGCTATGTTTTGTTAATGCAAGTTTATAAATACTGAATTGAATGTTACTGCAGTATAGTATAATAATTTGTAGATTTTTAAAAATAGTACAGAACTTGATTTCCAAAAAAAAAAATTGTTGGGAAATCTATGCTAAGCAGTTGGGAAATTTGAGGCTTCTCCCCCCCCCCTGGAATTTAACCAAGCAACGCCACTGCCTCCCGCGTAGGAGTTCAACCGACAAACTTTATGTTCGCGTATTAATTATATAGATCGTTTATTGCATTTAAAATATATGCAAAAGTATAATTCATTGACCACATGGCACCAAGAAACAATTCTCCTTGTAAACAGATTAAAATAAATAGCAGAACAGCATTTCTGACAACAGCTGGAGTTTCATAAAAATGTTTGTTTTCCATGTTAATCTTATGGAGAAATATGAAACTTTAAAGGTCCGCAGGGCCTCACTTGTTGAATATTCCGAGAATCTACAAATTATCACTAACTAGAAAACTATAAAAAGTTATTTTAACAAAAACCTGAATAATGTTGTTTATTCAAATTCAACTTAAAGACTAACAAATCGTCTGTTATTAAACATTAATTAATATTAATCACAGACTTGTAGAAAAATGATTAGAGATATATTACTAAATCTCAACACTTTCCCTCATGTTTATAACTGTTTCAAAAGTTTATTTCAATCCCATAGCTTCACACACGGTCTTCAGACGTGGTCTGTGCTGTGGTTTGGTCAAACAGTCTGCTAACTGAAATTCTGCTGGCATATGCTTAACGGCCAGTTTGCCTTCTGAAACCATTTCTCTCACAAAGAAGTGTCTAGTCTGAATATGTTTCGTTCTTCTATGATTCTCAGGGTTTTCAGCTAGGCGTATTGCTGCTATGTTGTCTATATTCAGGATTGGCAACTGCTTTAGATTAATTATATCCTTTAGCAATCTAACAAGCCAAGATATTTCCCTACAAGCGTCACTTGCAGCAACAATTTCAGCGTCTGTACTTGAAATAGCTACAGATGATTGTTTCTGACTGAACCATGTTATAGCTCCTCCACTATACATGCAAACAACCCCAGTTGTCGAACGTCCACTGCTATTGTCCCCAGCATGATCAGCATCACTGTAACATTCTAGCAGTCCTGATTTATGATTTGATTAATATTCCAAAGACCAATTAATTGTACCTTTCAAATATCTTAGTATCCTTTTAACTTTAATCCAGTCTTCATATGAAGGGTTCTCTAATGACTGTGATGCTTTCCCCACAGCAAAAGCAATATCAGGACGAGTTCCAGTCACCAGATACATACATGCTCCAACACATTTTCTGTAGGGGAATTCTTTAGATTTCACTTTTTCTTCAAGGTCTACTTTCCCTACTGTTGTATCCTTTATGATAGGGTTCATTGCCGGTTTACAGTCTTCCATGCCGAATCGTTTCAGAATTCTTTTGGTATATCCCTCCTGGTTAATTCTTATAGATCCAACTTCTTCTTGCTTTATTTCTAGCCCAAGAAAGTAAGATGCCGGTTTTTCTACTATTTTAAACTCTTGTTTCAAGTCTTTCATGAAGTCTTCGAGCATTTCAGGATCCGTTGATGCAACCAGCCCATCGTCCACATAGAGTGCAAGCAGAAGCTTCTTTACACCCTCTTTCTTGATGAACAAACAGGGATCTGCTTCACTCTTATTTAAGCCAAGTTGAATCAGGAAGTTGCCAATTCTTTTGTTCCAACACCGAGGAGCTTGTTTGAGACCATACAAACTCCTTATTAAACGGCATACTCTTCCTGAACCATCATCGTATCCCTCCGGCTGCTTCATATATACTGTCTCTTCTAGGTCTCTATAAAGGAAGGCTGTAGAAACATCAAACTGTTTCAGTGACATTTTCTCATTAGCTGCAGTACTTAACAGTGCTCTTACTGTTCCCAGTCTAGCCACAGGACTAAATGTCTCAAAATAGACCACTCCTTTCTGTTGTGAGTACCCCTTGATCACCAGCCTTGCTTTGAACCTATCGACTGAACCATCAGGATTAGTTTTAACCTTATATACCCACTTGCAAGGTATACATTTCTTACCATCAGGTAACTTTTCCAATACCCAAGTTTTATTAGTGCTTAGCGAATTCATTTCATCATCCATTGCTCTTTTCCAATTTTCATTTTCTTGAGATTGTATTTCCTCATAGTAATTTTGCGGTTCATGTATGTCACTCATATGACATATCACAAACATTACATAGTCTTCCAGTCTCTTGGGAGCTTTGATGTCTTCACGCTTTCGCAATTCGTATTTTGGACTTTCTTCTCTTTCTGATTCTTCCTCAGAATCCAGTCCAACGATATTTTCCCCAGTTCCTACTTCTTCTGAAGTATTTTCTTCTTGAGGTTTTGATGGTTCATCGTTTGGTAACTGTTACAAGGGTCTCTGAAACAATGGTTCTTCATGAAAAATTACATCTCTCGATCTAATCAAAGAGTTATTTTGCTTACACCAAATTCGATATCCATCGTTATCATCATAACCAATTAAGATCCCTTTTACTGACTTCTTTTCCATCTTTTTCCGTTTAGGTTTAGGAACATGTGCATAACAATTGCATCCTATAATCCTTGGATTCTTTATACTGGCTTCTTTCTTGACCACAGCTCAATAGGAGATATCCCTTGTACACTTGATGGACCAGTTCGGTTTAAAATGTAGGCCGCTGTGTTGACCATTTCAGCCCATAACATTTCTGGTATTGTCTCATGGGCGTGCATCATTGCTCGTGCAGTCTCGACCAATGTCCGGTTGTCTCGCTCACTACAGCCGTTTTGCTCAGGCGTGTATGGCATTGTTAACCTATGCTTAATCCCATAATGCTGTAATATTTGTCTCACAATACCACTATCAAACTCACCACCGTTGTCACTTACCGTAATATTTCCTTTACAATCACTCCTGTAGTCTTACTTTCAGCAAAAAACTGCTTAAGTTTCTCTGGTACTTCTGACTTCTGCTTCATGAAATACACCTGTCTGTATCTAGAGAAATCATCTTTAAACAGTACAAAGTATCGATAACCTGATACTGAACTTACAAATGGACCACAGACATCTGTGTGAATCAGCTCACCAGGCTTAGTCGCTCGTTCTCGAGTACCAAACTTCAACCTGTGACTTTTACCAAAAATACATCCTTCACACAACTCACTGTCCAGTTTCAGCTTTACTCCAAGTTCTCGTTCAATTGTAGCTTTCACATGACGATTATTTTGGTGTCCTAAACGTTCATGATAGATCTGCAACAAGCTCTCATCTGATGTTAGTTTGTTGACTTGAATGGAGTTCAGTGGTTTGATTACTCTCAATGCTAGCTTGTACAAACCTCCTCTCCTGGTGCGTGAACCAAACAGTTTTACCTCACCATCAACTTTCAAAAAACAACTTTCAGTTCTTGAAATGAACTCACTCTTGAGATGCAAATCTTGAGTGGCAAGCACAGAAAATAGGTTTTTCTTAATACTAGGTACATACCAGACATCAAGAAGTTTATGTTTCATCCACTTTTCATTTACTGCTGCTTCCACCTCTACAGTACCTTTCCCTAGAGCACAGATTGACTCTCCATTTGCTGTCTTCATCACTCGACTGTCTACAAAGGGCTCAAAGGTCTGAAATAAATCTACTTTAAAAGTTACAAGATTAGTTGCTCCGTTATCTACATACCAGCAATTTTCATTAGAGCCTTCAGTAAAATTTACTTCACTGAATGTCATGAGACCCATGTTCTTCCCAGAATCTCCTCCCTTTGATTTGCTAAAGTTAGATATCTGATTGGAAGGTTTGGCTGGCCTACCATCAGCTTTCCACTTATTACATTCAATAACTCAATAACTGATTTATTTAGCTAGATTAACATTACAAATGCATTAGCCAAGTCAAATTTACTAAAAATAACTATTAACTAACTTTTAAAATAATTAAAATTCATTAGGACTGTCCGTCAGCGAGAAAGGTGCGGACACTGTAGTAGCCTTTACCCACGAGAAATGACCTCAAGTGCCTTTTGAAGCATCCCGGATCTGATGTGGACTTGATTTGAAGTGGGAGAGCATTGAACAGTTTGATGGCATTATAGTTTAGATGTCTTTCAAAGAATGTGGTTGAATGGGCTAGAATTCTCAGATTGAAAGTATTGCGAAGCAGATATGAGTGGGTGGTTGTGGTGTGGAAATGAGAATAATTTGACTTCAGAAAAGTGAGGACTTCTAGAATGTAAATACAGGGAAAAGTTAGAATTGCGGATGATTTAAATACAGCTCTACAAGTTTGTTTGTAGGGAAGGCCGTGAATTATTCTGATAGCTCTCCTTTGAAGGCGAAAAAGGAAATGGGTTCTTGTGCTTTCACCTCCCCATAGTGCAACTGCATATATCATGTGTGGATAAAGTACACCGTAGTAAGCAGTAAGAAGTACATCTTTGTTTGAAAATTTTGCTAGTTGGCGCAGAAGACTAACTTGCCTAACTTTATGACCTGATTGCTTACAATAATGGCAAACTAAGCTTTTATTTTGTTTACTGTCCTTTACTCCTGAATTCTTACTCAAGGCATGGTCATTAATCTTTCTTCCAGATTTTACCACTAAAGCCTCACTACAGTTTTGCAAATTTCTGGCATTCAATGCTTTTTCATATGCACAAAGCTGTGTAGTAAGTGTGTCAATGGTTCTCTCAGATTTCCCCATTAACATCCAACTAGACTTAAATGAGAAAAAACTCATCCAGTAAGAATTTTGCAAATTAGAAATAATTCAGGTAAGTCACAGTTACTTTAAGTGTCTTTACTAATTTCTAGCTTTAAGTCATTCCATAGGTTTTTGAGCTTTGACAAATGGCTGGATATGTCATCAGTGGAATCTCTTTTGTAGCTAAAGAATTCCAAACAAATATTGTAAGCTTTGTCCTCTGAGACACCATCGTACCGCTTATGAAGTTCTAGCCATACTTCCCTAGCCTTTGAAAAACGCATAACTTTTTGTAAAGTTTCCTCCGTCATGTTTGTTGTCATAACTATCAGTGCCATGCTGTCAGCCTTGGTAAAATTAGCTACATTTAAATCATACCTAGCCTTCTCCTGTTCTGTTGCTCCTGGATTCAGCTCCTTGGGCATTTGCAGATTCCCCTCCACAACATCCAACGCTTTTGGTATGCTTCTTAGAAGTATGCATATTTTATATTTCCAAGTTGACCAATTTTTGCCATAAAAAAGTCCTACTTGCAGTTTGGTAAACTCCATTATTTATTTATATTTCCTAACAAATAATCTTGAAGAGGTTTACAAACAACACAAATATTTAATTTTGACTTTTGCAAAATAAATTAACATTGACACAAGACAAACATGAAATTAGTTAGTGAATTTGAACCACTCTCTGCTACCATGTTGAATATTCCAAAAATCTACAAATTATCACTAACTAGAAAACTATAAAAAGTTATTTTAACAAAAACCTGAATGATGTTGTTTATTCAAATTCAACTTAAAGACTAACAAATCATCTGTTATTAAACATTAATTAATATTAATCACAGACTTGTAGAAACATGATTAGAGATATATTACTAAATCTCAACATCACTCTCTAATTACTTCCCTAAAAAGAAAGTTTCCTGCAAAATTTCACGTTACGCTCTTTCCAGTGAGACCAAAAACATGTCAATCGTTTCAGTAGTTTCGGAGGAGTAATTGTCACTAAAAACTTGCTTGCGTATTAAATAAGTACTAGTGTCCCTGTTGCTCGAATTCGAGCAATTGCTAAGTATTACCATAGATAAAACATACTCCTCAAGTTTGGAGTAGCCTATGTTGGTAGGCCTAACTTACTCTATGAGTTTATGAGTTTACTTCATGAGTTTCATGACAATGTTTGTTTCCCATGCTAATCTTATGGAGAAATACAAAACTTTAAAGGGCCCCAGGGCCTCACTCTCTAATTATTTCCCTAAAAAGGGTGTAGCATAGAGCACAAGGGCCTAGATTTTTTAGGATTTTTTGAGAGGATAGCAGGCTTACCTGAATGGGAAAGAGTCCAAACTGGCACAGGAAACACAAAACAAAACTTTACACTATATACACATATAGTGTAAGTAGTAAAGGCTGGCATTGCAGAGTGAGGGAACCGTTTGGGCAGTTAGATAAATGTATCTAATACTTAAATACTATGAGAAGGGAAGGAAACAGGTCTATGACGTAGGAAATGGTGAAGGAAGTAGTAAGGCTTGCAGTGCAGATTGTGGGAACTGTCTTTGGCAATTACATTAATGTATCTGCAATCCTAAAATGCTATGGGAAGAGAGGGAAACAGGTCCACGACGTATGGGGTGTTTGTGTATATAGTGTAAAGTTTTGTTTTGTGTTTCCTGTGCCAGTTTGGACTCTTTCCCATTCAGGTAAGCCTGCTATCCTCTCAAAAAATCCTAAAAAATCTTTTACCCTAAAAAGAAAGTTTCCTGCACAACTTCACGTTACGCTCTTTCCAATGACACCAAAAACATGTCAATCGGTACAGTAGTTTTGGAGGAGTAATTGTCACAAAAAACTTGCTTGCGTATTAAATAAGTACGGTATATAGATATATATATGGATATAGATAACAAAGATAGAGCTACCAAACTTAGAGCAATGTTACTAGTTATTTAAAGCCATTTAAAAACAATATTCAGTGATGAGCTACCTCTTCGTGGGCGTCCCCTTTTTACCTCAGTTCTCAGTTCCTCAGTAATGTGGATTTTCATGATTATCGTAGGTAGCCTATATCAATTTATGCTATTATATATAAAATGATTAAAAATATATTAAGAGGGTTCTACCCGGTCAATTCAAGATGGCGGCTAAACATGCTAATGTTCCTGAACGGTGTATTGCGAGCGCCGAGTAGGACGAGCGCCGAGGCCATAAAGGTTCTGATTGGTAAGGGTCTGCTCAATGAAGCAGAAGTATTAAAGAGTGTTGTATATCGTTGGGGTTAATACATCTCTCTGTGGTTGGTAGGCCTTATCCCAACTCTGCGTGGTGGTCACTTATTCGGGTCCCTCGCGGCAGGTATTTACTCAGGGGAGGTATAGAAGAGGCTACGAAGACAGCTGAGGGCTTCTTATTAGCTGAGGGAACGCCATTACCGTAACAAAACGGTCGATAGCCATCGGCTTCGGTGGTCTAATGGATAGCGTATCGGGCTGATATACTGCAGGTCCCAGGTTCGAATCCCGCCGGTAGCATTAACTTTTTGTTCAAGATTTTTTTATTTTCAGCAAGTTTGGTTGGTTTGGTTTGGTTATTACAGTTTAATTTTATTATTAAGTCATTATAAAATTTTAACTGAGCAATTTCTAGTTTTATTTTATAAACAGAATTATTTTTCCGATTACTATAAACTTTTGTTATATTATTTCTTTATCAGCAAGTTTGGTTAGTTCGGTTAGGTTATGATAGTTAAATTTTATAATTAAACATTAATAAAATTGAATTTTAGGCATTTATAATTTTATTTTATGAACAGAACTATTTTTGCGATTAGTAAACCTTCATTGCCAAAGTGCTCTCTACTACAGCGCTGTTCACAGAGGAATTTTGAACTAAATGCCTCATTTGTACCTCCCCTAAGTCAGACCCCTCGCGGCACATGTACAAGTTCGGAGAGCCAGCTGTTAGGTTTGGTTTGGTTAGGTTTGGTTAGGTTAGGTTAGGTTTGGTATGGTTAGGTTATTAGCAAACTTTAATGCTATTATTATTAGGTATAACAACGCTCTTAAAACACTAAGCTTAAAAACAGTTTCAAAAGTTTACATATATGGACGCAGATGCACCACCATATGGATAATTTGACAAGTATAAGTGTACACTTGATTTATCTGGTTCCCTGTCAAAACTGTCTCAATAGTCAGGTAGTCCACGCTTCGCTCACCCCACCTGGCGCTTGGCCCACACGGCACTCGCCTCAGGTAACCTCTTGAACATGCCCGGTACAAGCTCTCAACATTCTAAAACTAATTTGTTTCCAATGATTGTCTGCTCGTTGTGCTCTTAACATATCAGAGCTTGCAGTGGGTGGAGCAAAAATAATTTATAATTATTATTTATAAGTTAAAACCGCATTTGAAAAATACTAATTTAGGGATTTTCAAAATGATTTTGTAAATACTTAAAGAAACAATTATTACTAAGTTTCAGTTCAGCCAGTGCATAGTTTGGATCTTTGTGAGTATTTTACAGTTTATTTCAACTCAATAAACACTTCACTAGGTGGCGTTCGCAGATGCATCCACAAAATTGAGCGGAGTCATCAAGGGTTCATATTATATTGTTTTTGTCATACTGCAGTAAAAACAGTCGTCATTGATGCATGCGTTGCGGGTCTAAAGTAGCTTTTACTCTTTAGGGAATAAAATTCGTTTTTAGCCTCTATGGAGTAAAACTCAGCTGTTGTCAACTCAGTTGTAAATTTCTATTGTAAACGATTGAATACGTATCGAAATATGTAACGATTCGTGCTTCATATTAATTTTAACCTACAGTCTACAGTCTCTTCCCATAGCATTTTAGCATTGCAGACACATTAATCCATTCCCACACTCAACACTGCCCACCTTTACTACTTCCTTCAACACCCCCTACGTCGTGGACCTGTTTCCCTCTCTTCCCATAGCATTTTAGGATTGCAGATACATTAATGTAATTGCCAAAGACAGTTCCCACACTCTGCACTGCAAGCCTTACTACTTCCTTCACCATTTCCTACGTCATAGACCTGTTTCCTTCCCTTCTCATAGCATTTAAGTATTAGATACATTTATCTAACTGCCCAAACGGTTCCCTCACTCTGCAATGCCAGCCTTTACTACTTCCTTCACCACTTCCTACGTCGTGGGGCCTGTTTCCTTCCCTTCTCATAGCATTTTAGGATTGAAGATACATTAATCTAACTGCTACAGACGGTTCTCATAATATGTTCATTCTTTACTAATTCCTAGGCCACTTCCTACATCGTGGACCTGTTTTCATCACTTTCCATAGCATTTTAGTATTTTAGATACGTTAATCTAATTGCCACAAACATTGCCCACACTCCGCACTGCTAGCCTTTACTACTTCTTTCACCATTTTCTATGTCGTGGGCATGCTTCCATCCCTTCTCATAGCATTTCAGCATTGCAGATACATTAATCTAACTGCTACCAGTTCCCAAACTCCACACTGCTCACCTTACTTCTTACTTCACCTCTTCTCACGTCGCAGACCTGTTTCCCTCTCTTCCCATAGCATTTTAAGATTGTACAGGGTGTCCTCATTCTGGAAAGTCAGGGATAGTCATGAAAAAAAATTATGGTCATTGAAAGTCATGGAAATAGGCAAAAAGTCATGGAAAGTCATGGAAATGCCCAATGATGGATGGATTTCAGGGGACCTTTCAATGCTCTAGTCAGCCGTAACCGCGACTATTGTAGCATTTTTCCAAATTTTTCACAAATGTACAACAATTTCAATTTATACAGTTGTCTTAGTTTATGGGTTTTGAGCTTGTATTAGTTCATTGTTGTACCTATTGTACTCCATTGTTATCTGTTAATATATATTTCAATATTTTCTGTGAAATAACTTGTCTAGGCAGTATTATTCGTGTGTGTACGGTATTTTATAATTTTTGAGTTAAGTTCGTGAGTCATGGAAATCAATGGTTAATGGTCATAGATAGTCATGGAAAGTCAGGGAAATTTATGACAAAATTTCTGTGGACACCCTGTTGTAGATACCAAGATCCTTAATCTAATCGTCATAAACAGTTCCCACCCTCCGAAAAACTCGCTTTTACTGCTTCCTTCATCACTTCCTACGTCACGGACCTGTTTACCTCCCTTCCCTTAGCATTATTGGAATGCAAATACCTTAATCTATTGGTCATGAACAGATCCCACACTCCAGGCAGCTCGCCTTGACTACTTTCTTCACCACTTTGTACATCGCGGACCTGTTTTCCTCCCGTCCCATAGAATTTTAGGAATGTAGATACCTTAATCTAATCGTCTTAAACAGTTTATACACTCCAGACTGCTCACCTTTACTACTTCCTTCACCACTTCCTACGTCACGGACCTCAAGCTAGTGTCTTCATTTGATTATATTTATGATCCATACCACCGTTTATGTTCTAATATCTGTGGAATAATGCTATCAGCTATTTATTTATCTACTGCATTCAAAAGTCAACAGCTGATCATGTGTCTTTGTTATTGTGTCAAATACTGCTTCCATAAGGATTACATTGAAACTTTGAGACCCAGTGGGGCGGATTCCTGAGAGACTTTTTTAACGCCATATAGATGTTGGCACTCACCGATATGGTCTTTATTACCATGCAAAATTTGAAAACGATTGATTCAGCCGTCTAGGAGCAGTTTGCGTATTACGAAATGCATAAAAGTCGATGTATAAGAGCTTCGCTCGCTCCGCTCAAAAAATTTGGTTTTCTTTTCCGAGTTTGTTTGGCTATTCTACCCGACCGATTTTCATGATTCAAATTGAAGGTATGCACGTGCAGATTTTCCATCAAGCATCGGCATAAATGTATCTATAATCCCACTCGACATATACGTAAACGAAATTTGCTCCCCATGTATTTCTTATGGGAGTTAAATTTGGGTTTTCTTTGCCGAGTTTTTTTGGCTCTTCTACCCGAACGATTTTTATGATTGAGGTCTCGAATTGAAGGTATGCACGCACAGATTTGCCATCAAGTGTCGGCATAAATTGTATCTATAATCCCACTCGGCACATACGTAAACGAAATTTGCTCCCCATGTATTTCTTATGGGAGTTAAATTTGGGTTTTCTTTGCCGAGTTCGTTTGGCTCTTCTACCCGACCGATTTTCATGATTGAGGTCTCATTTGAATGCATGCACGCCAAGTTTTCACATCAAGTATCAGCAAATATTTACCTACTGTATTTCTCGACCAAAACACATAACTAGATTTTTCTTCTTTGAATTCTTACTTCAATTTAATATGTATTTCAAAAGTTATAATTATACAATCCTATATATTATAGTCTAAGAACCTTCAGTGAAATACCGGTTTCGTTTAAGCTATTACTTATTCAAATCGGACGAGTTTCAAGCTAACACAAGTAGAACAAACAGCATAAACATTATTTTTCATAAGGGTTTTCTATGATTAAAAATCAATAGCTCCAGTATTTTTAATGTTTTTCCATAAGTTTTAGACAAAAAAAATCAGTAAATTATTGGCTTTAAATTGAGCTATTGATTGTTTAATCAGTTAAGCTCAAGAATCAAGATACTGTATAACTCAATCAAAAATCATAAATGTGTTTATTTCTCGGATATTATATTTATTTTAACGCTGCGGAGCAGCATGGGTCCTCTAGTACGATTTTAATATTATTTAGAGGTTCTTCCAAAAGAATAGACACCAGTTAACATAGTAATAATAACTCCGATGACGTACTCTATGGGAAATATTTTATTCGTGAATGATCAACTGTATTTTGTAACTAACGCAATAGTCATTATTGTTTTTACATTCACTCATTAAAAAATGCTATATGCTCAAAATTTGTAAAATTTTACTCTATTTATCGCAGTTAGATGAATTAGCGTAAGCTTGAAAGTAACTGTAAATTTTGACAGGTTTCACTTAGTAATAAATAATTTATATAGGCTTGTTATATAACACTGTCTAAATGCAAATATGCACAACATTGTTCAATCACATTTTGGCCACTACTCAACTCAAATAGAACTGGCGGGTGAAGTTGTTGTTTTTGAATATGCCAGATGGTATTAATCAAGCGCCTATTCTATTTGAGTTAACTATAGTTATCATCAACTACGTTAACTACAGGACTAAGTTAGTCTTGACTGTAGTTAATTAGGTTTTAATATCCACATTAATTAAATTTGTCATGTGCAATATTCTATATCAACTAGGTGAAACCCGTCAAAATCGACGGTTACTTTCAAGGCTTACGCTAATTCATCTAACTACAATAAATTGAGTGAAATTATACATATTTTGACAATTTAGCATTGTTTAAAGAGTAGTAAGTGTAAAAACAATAATGATATTAATTGCGTTAGTTAACAAATACGGTTAATCATTCAATGAAGAAAATATTTCCCATACCGTACGTCATCGGCGTTATTACTAGGGTTGCTTTCAGAGAGGTGAAAGCCAGTTGAGCGGAACAAACGTGATTTGATATTTGTATAAGTAACTAAATGTAAAAAAGTCAATAGATTTATTTACTAATGCCGGTTTTATTGATTAAAATTATAATAATTCAAATTTACCTCTTCCAGAAGTGCATTATGGTAGTTTTGACCAGGAAAATATTACAGTAGTTGGAATCTGATATTAACATCCAAAAAGGGCATTAAAGAATAGTATTTAATGATATACAACTTTTCACATTTCATAAATTATATGTTAGTTTTGCTATGGTCAAAAGGTCCAAATCCAAATGTTCTTTTCATTTGGTTTTTATGTAGTAATTTGCTAGAATCATTGACTTTATATAAAGTCAATGCTAGAATACTGTAGATGGTTTGTTAAGACCAATAGGGTATAAGTAGGGACGCCATTCAAGATTCTTGTCATTCGCCTATTGGGTCTGATGATTATTGGAGTGTCCAATCGAAATCGATCACCACTTACCATCGTTTTTGTATATTTACCGTCTTGTGAGTAACAGTATAAGCGTAAATATATGTTTTAAGTGTTATAAGACGTTTCTTTTATTTACTTTCCGTTAAGACCATATGCAAGCATTTTTTAAATCGTTTCCCCGTTTAACCAACTATTCCAAAAGATAAAAATTATATGGTGCAACACAAATAAACAACCCGATCACCTTAACCAACGACTTATAACCTACACTTTACCTTCCTAATCTAACTTTACTTAAAAACACAAACCCCGACCTACCTTCCCCACATGCCTAAATTAGATCAGTATTCAATCTGCGTTTTATTAATAAGTGTAATAACTTACTGCACCGTCGATGTATTCAACATAATATAACCTGTGAGGTATTCGGTATTATCGGATTAAATATCGATTTCGATGCGGATCGATATATCGCTTATTAAATCCTGATTTCTAACATTGGCTGTTTCTAATCAGCTGGCAACACATATAGGTTCCCAAGAAAGTAGTCACCGGTCCGTATCCCTCCGCTCCTTGTTTATGCTCCGCGTATTGAGAAAGTAGTTCCGTATATTTTATCGATTTGCAGTGAATTCCGCGCCTTAAAAAAATGTTTTAACGGTATTTTCTTGTTTATTAAGATCATAGGAATGGTTTAAAAACGTTTAAAAGAAAAGTCTAGAAAGTTCAGAAATACCTTATGATTCTATTGTTTACATTTTTCTTGTAAACAAAAAACCTGTCATGGCTACTTTAGTCCCATAAGCCTAATGTTAAAAATTGGAAATTGTAAGTTCGTTTTAAATTGCATTAGCATTATCTAATTGAAATTTGTTTGTTTAAAAACCATCTCACTATTAGTCTAAGTAATTTTGTTAAGTTTGGATAAATTGCGTTCAGCCGTTATCGAGTGATGTTTCTCTATTTGTTGCATTGAAGTTGATCCCAAAGAGCTTCGCTCGCTTCGCTCGCTTCGCTCGCTCCGCTCAATTAGTATGTTAACTGGTATCCCTTTTTTAGGAGGAACCTTTTTAATAGTATTGAAATCGTATTGGTGGATCTTTTGTAGTTAAAAACTTCCGCGATTTCATCAGTGTAATAAAGATCAATCTATGATTTTATTTGAGAAAAAATATCTGTTTGTTGAGAAGACACGTTCTAACTTCAAAGGGAAGTCCATCCGTTACAGTGTGAGTTTGATTTTTCCTTCGCCACGTCGCGTCTGTTCATATCGTACTTCTGTGCCAATGAATAACCCTCTAGCATAGTTTTGAGAAATTGATTGTTGGGTTACTGTTAAAGCCAATAAGACACTTCTGCACTTGTATTATTTTGTATTGTATTACACTATCGAAGATTTTTCCAATGATTGAAAACATGTATGACAATAACCTCATGAACCTATGATGGTCTGTCTAGAATCTATATATATAAAATCCAATGTATGTTTGTTTGTTTGTTTGTCCTTGATGGACCCCGAAACTGCTTGACAGATTGTAATGAAACTTTCAGGCAATTTTAAGCATTATTCAAGTATGGTTTGTGCAAAGTTTGGTGCAGATCCGTCAAAAGGGCTCCGCCCCAGTGGCTCTGGAGTTTCCCATGTTAACCTTATGAGTACTCATATTTAAATGGAATTACAGAATCTTAACAGCTGGTTCAACTAAACAATTTTATTCTGTGATGTTCAATATCATTAAAAGGTTAATAGGTTTACCAGTAGCACTATTATTTTTTTTTTAATTTATGAAAACAGCTAATTTGCAACCAAAAGGTGAGTGAGCGTAGCGAACAAACTTCAACCTGGAGGCGAGTTAGCGTAGCGAACGAGCTAACCTGCCAACCTAAAGATGAGTGAGCGTAGCGAACGAACTTCAAACCAGGACATAATTGAGCCATGCGAACGAGCTCATCTTGAAAATGAACGAGCATTTGACATAAAACCACATTAGGACAGGACGACGTCTGTCAGGCCAGCTAGTAATATGATAAAATATAGCCAAAAGTGGTGAAAAAAGCAGACACCAACCCGTACAATAGATATAAGATAGTTCAAGAAATAATTGTAAGAGTTACTGTGATAAAAGGATTTTCCACTAATTTAGTAATGGAACGTTATATTGCAAAACATGACATGATATAGGAGAAAATCAATTTCAAAATCAGAAAATAGCATTGCAAATACTTCTTTTGGACAATTCAGTTCCCAATAAATGTGTGTTGTTTAAAATACAATTCACTAATTAACAGCTGTTTCATTAAAAAGTATTATCCATATGGCCAAAATGTAAACAAATCTGAGGAGGGATCTATAAAGGCTTCTGGGGCAGAGCCCTAAGGGAATTTACTTTGTTTTTCTTTTGATAGCTCATCTACAAACCAAGACATTTTTTTGACACCTCTACCAAGTTTCTACGCCCAGCCGTTCTCTCAAATTAGCGGAGACAAAGTTTCCAATTAAATATTTAGAGTCCCCCATGTTAATCTTATGGGAGCTAGACTAAGCGAATTTCCTTTTGCCTGATTGAATTTTTGCTAAAATATATTCTGAAAAATGTCTTTTTAAATCTCTATTTAAATGGCATTAGTGTAATGAGTACCCTACTCAGGTTTGCTGTTACAGGAAAAGTAAAAAAGTGTTTTCTTAATAGTTTAGTATGAAATACCATAGACTAAGCAACACAGATTAGCTTGAGCTGTTCCATAAAGATGACAAATCTACTAAGGGAGTATGTTTTATCTATGGAAATACTAATAAAAAAAAAATTTTGATACTATAAACACTTTTTTTCAAATTTGAATTAAATATGTTTGTTATAAACAAGCGAACTACAACAGTTTATTTATTCTTCATAAAAATAATATGGGGATTTTGAATTTTATTTTTTTAATGTTCTTAATAATTAAGTGCATAACAAGGAACTATACTAAATTATATTTATGCTATACAAAATAGTTTGGGAAGAAATTCCAAAATTTTATGTTGGCATATAATCCCCCATAAACCTCTGTTCCCATGGTCATGCTGGTTCCCGAACTCATTCGAACATATTTAGGTTTACACGTTTGTACATTACTTAATCGAAATTGGTAATTTGTGCTTGAGTTTCTTTGATAACGGACTTACACACACACACACGTAGCCTATATATACATATGAATTTGTACGGATGGTTTTTTTGGCTTCTGGGAATCTCAAAACGTAAAAGTAATTCGGTCTTGGGTCCAGATCTAATCATGAGACCTACTGTAATACTTATTCCCAATATGGGAAATTGGCTATAAGAACCATCTTAATAATGTTGTTGATGAGATCCGTAGTGAATTACACTTTAGTAAAAGTTTTAAATCAAGGAAGTTCCACTACTGAAAATCACTCTCCAAGTTTCCACAAGATAAGAACCAACATTGATCTTATTATTTCTTTGAATGTCCGGACTTTTAACTTTGTTATTGATCCTATTATTTCTTTGAATGTCGATACTTTCGACTTTGTTATTCAAGTCAAATATTATTATGTACATTTTCCTTACCACTGTATACAGGTATAGTATTTTAATAACACTAGTTTTCAAGGAAGATAAAATATAATATCACTCAATCTCAAGAACAGAACAAATTCCAAATAACAATCCTCAAGTTTTTGATGTAGAATTGGTTTGAGACAGTGAATTTAAAATTTTTTCAAAATCACAAAAGGAGGAAGCAGAAGTAAATACCCCTGCCGCAGCAAACCTACAGACTAAGCTAATTTCCATTTGCCTGATTTGATTTTTAATTATATATATTTCAATAACATTAGGTAATAATTACCTAGGTTAATAATGAGGTTAATAATTAATAATGAGTACCTAGGTTTGCTGCTACAGGGAGGGTTATATAGTGTGTTTTTAGTAAAATGTTCATAGCTTAAAAAAAAAAAAAAATATTTCCCAAGTTTGATAAAAATACATCCATAAATAAGCAAAATACAACAGTTTACTTATTCTCCTTAAGAATAACATGGACATTTTAAATTTCATATGTTCATTTTTAAAATTCATCCCCAATATATTATAGTAATACCCCCCACATTACTAAGTAACGCTTTGGCAAAATGTGTAACACTTTTGACACAAACAGGAGCTCAATAAAATCTTCAACTATTTGGATGTTACACGTTACAGCTGCAAATTCGCGGTTTCGGTTCTTCAATCTTAAAAGCACGGTCGGGGCATCCTCGATATCATCCTATTCCATACTGGAAAAATTCAAACACTGGCCAAACAGCTGGTCTTCTGCTTTGTTATTGAACTGCTCGACTAAAATGTCTCACGCTTCCTTAGCTGATAATCTTCCAGAAATACGTTGATGTAGATCATCACTAATGCACTGAAAAATTACTATTTTTGCCTGAGTCGTCGATTTGTTGAATTTCTCAAGTTTTTCCTTTACGGCTTTAGTCGGAGGCTCAGAGACGGTAGGCTTTTCTCTCTTTCCCTCGACGATATCAACTGCGTTGAACAACTCCAGAAAGTCCAACACACGGTCTTTCCACATTGGCCAATCTTCTGCTCTTTTCAATGGTTTTATACCTTTCACATATTCCATTTGTAGCGCTGGACAAACTCGATAGAAAGATATTCCAAAGAAATACTCATGAGACAGAAAATCGTGTCAGAACAAATTGTTCTTACACTGTTATGTACATAAAACAATTCTCGGGACCATAACCTCTTTGAATTATTCTCCCAAGTGGAGTTGTTTAGGGAAAATCTAAGTTTAACTACGATGAAAAACCAATTTAAACCATAAAACAAGCAAAAGACATGGAACAAAATTGGACCAACAAAACAGACAGCTGATAATAAATAATATTCATATCATCTGTAGTATGACTCTACCAAATAACAAAAGGCAGGCATTTTCAACAAGCCATTGAGAACTTGTCATTAGGTAAATGCAGAATAAAAAATATTCACATTATCTTCGGCAATAAAATCAAATATATTATACCTTTAGTGCAATCTAAAATGCTAAAATGGTGGACCATATTGCAACGACTAACAATACAATTTTTAATATAATGAGAGGATCTATTTGTATACTGTGTATACTGTATTTAGTCTACACCAACTCAATATTTGATTAACTATTTCTGTTGTACTTTATGTTATCACAGGTGATTTTTGAAACTCACAGAAAAATATAAAAACCACTGATAGTCAAACACATTTGTTTTTCAAATTTGTAAAATATAGTTTATTTAAACACGATGAAAACCATTTGCTAGTCTTTGTAATGTGTGATTGTCAGCAAACAAGAAGTGGTTTGAAAAACATTTGCAGAAAGTGTAAACAAATTTATTTGGTTGATTTCAATAATTGTGAATCTCAGAACAAGACTTCGTGTTTAATGACCCAAATCCACAGCCAAATTGGCACTGAACAGATAACAGTTACAACTAATCTAGACCATTTGTGTTCATTGGACATAAGAATGAAGGTATCAAACATCCGCCTGTCTAGTATCATATGCACTATCGGGCCATCGTGTATCAGCTCAGATATGCTAGAGCAAATGATGGAATCTGGGATGAACGTAGCTCGTCTCAACTTCTCCCATGGTTCTCATGAAGAACATGCAATAACTATATCCAACATCCGGGAAGCAGTCAAGAAGCGCAGTAAAAGATTAGGCAGGACTGTCCTGCTTGCTATCGCTCTAGACACCAAAGGTCCCGAGATCCGAACTGGCTTATTGTGTAAAAGAGGTCCATCAGAAGTTGAGCTTAAGAAAGGCAACACTACTAGACTAACGACAGACAGCGAGTTTTATGACAAGATCAGTGAACAAAATATTTGGATTGATTACTGTAACATCACCAAAGTGCTTCGTCCAGGAAACAAGGTCTTCATTGATGACGGACTAATATCACTTGTTGTTAGTTCTGTGGGATCAGATTTTGTAGAATGTAGAGTTGAAAATGGAGGAAAACTAGGTAGTAAGAAGGGAGTAAACCTTCCTGGAATTTCAGTAGATTTGCCAGCAGTGTCTCAGAAAGACGAAAGTGACCTATTGTTTGGAGTAGAGCAAAGGGTTGATATGATTTTTGCCTCTTTTGTACGAGATGCTGCTGCAGTGTATAGGATCAGAAGTATTCTGGGTGATAGAGGGAAAGACATTAAAATAATTGCAAAAATAGAGAACCACCAGGGGTTGGCAAACATGGACGAAATTATAGATGCTGCAGACGGTATCATGGTAGCGAGAGGAGATCTTGGAATTGAAATACCAACAGAACAAGTCTTTTTGGCTCAGAAAGCTATGATTGCTCGCTGTAATAAAAAAGGCAAGCCCGTAATATGTGCAACACAGATGCTGGAGTCGATGACTAAAAACCCTCGTCCCACTCGTGCTGAAAGTTCTGATGTAGCTAATGCTATTCTAGACGGCGCAGACGCTGTTATGTTGTCAGGAGAAACTGCTAAGGGAGAGTATCCTCTAGAGTGTGTAGCCACCATGGCTAATATCTGTAAGATGGCTGAGGCAGCTGTTAATCATAAGCAACTCTTTGCTGATCTTGTCACGCACATGAAGGGACCCTTAGAAGCTAACCACACCATCGCCATTGCTGCAGTAGAAGCAGCTGACAAATGTAAGGCAGCATCTATTGTTGTCACCACCACCACTGGCCTCTCCGCCCACTTAATAGCCAAGTATAGGCCACATTGCCCTATTATTGCTATTACTAGAGCTTTACAAGTAGCTAATCAATGTTTAATCTACCGCGGTATCACACCTCTTTTGTATGAGGAACCAATGGATCCAGAGTGGCACAGGGATGTAGAAGCTAGAATAAATTTTGCTATTAACTTTGGGAAGGTTAGCAACTTTATCAAACTAGGAGATCCAGTAATTGTGGTGTCTGGTAGAATGGAAGGAGCGGGCTTCACAAACACAATTCGCATTTTGTATGTGCTTGAATAACATCAAGCCAAAAGGAGCTGGATCATAATCATTAAACTTTGTTCTTTATTATTTGGTTGTTTGAAATATCACCAAATAAATGTCTCTCTGGACTGTGGTATAACAGAATACATCGTCCATACTACCCTGCAAACAATGTTTAATAATTTAAGCACATTTACCGTACCGTATAGAGAATGGAATATGCTATTAAGTTTACCGTAGGTGTTATAGTAAGACTAAAGCTTTCACTTTAAAAATAATAAAAGAAACCCTTTAAATGTTAGAACACAAACTCAGTTTATTCATAACAGAAAATTACAAAAAGTAAAGATAAACATTTAACAGACGACTTAGATAATTTTTGACTGAGCCAGGTAATGTGAATTTATTACAATCTTCCCCTCTAAAAAGAGAAAAGGCAGACCAAACAATTTACAAGTTCAATCTAACAGGTTGAAGTCTTTTGGTGTGGAATATTCATAGCTGATAGGTACTTCATAGGGTACTTGATGGGGTGTAGGCACAGCCACCTCTAAAGCTGGGTTTTCCTAGACGCGGAGTCGGCCAGCGGAGAGCGGACAACGGAGAGCGGAATTGAAATTAACATGGCATTCCGCTCCGCTGCTAGGAAAACAGTAACATTAAATTACCTAAGACAAGCTGAGTCCGCTCTCCGTTGTCCGCTCTCCGCTGGCCGACTCCGCGTCTAGGAAAACCCAGCTTTATACAGTATTAGAGGTGGCTGTGGTGTAAGTAATTGGCATTAGGGTTTCCACTGGATCAGGTGTATAGCTTACCTACTGGAGTAGTTTATTAGGAGTAGGTTTGGTCTGGAACTGGAATAGAGTATCTTATCTTACTAATATTATAAATCTGAAAGTTTGTGAGTTTGTGTGTATGTTTGTGTGTGTGTTTGTGTGTGTGTTTGTGTGTGTGTTTGTTGCTCAATCACGCATAAACTACTGGACGGATTGGGCTGAAATTTGGCATGATGATAGCTCACATTCCCGATTAACATTAAAGCATATTCTTATCTCAAAAACCCTTTCGGGCTCCGCCCCAGTGGCTCTGTAGTTCCTCATGTTAATCTTATGATTTTTCATATTTAAAAGGAATTAATGAATCTTAACAGCTGTTTCAATTAAACAAGTTGGTTCTGTTCTATGATGTTCAATAGCATAAAAGTTACAAGGATTACCAACAGGGTGCAGCACTATTACTTTTTTTTTATTTATGACAACAGCTAATTTCCAACCAAAAGGTGAGTGAGCGTAGCGAACGAGCTAACCTGAAGGCAAGTGAGCGCAGCGAACGAACTCCAACCTAATGGTGAGTGAGCGTAGCGAACGAACTTCAACCAGGACGTGAATGAGCCATGCGAATACTTATGAAGTTAAACGGGGCGAAGCCCGCGGGTACAGCTAGTTTAAAATAAACAGGAGCGGGGTTGAATACTAAACAGGGTCAAGAGTCCTTGGGGGCCAGCGGCCATCTTGGATAATTTCAAACAGCTGATGAAGGGTTAATCTATATCTATAAAAGAGGAACTATGTATGTATGTGTGTGTGTGTGTGTGTGTGTGTGTGTGTATACGTTATGGACTCCGAAACCGCTTGACAGATTGTAATGAAACTTTCAGGCATTATTAAGCATCTTTCAAGGATGGTTCGAGTGAAGTTTGGTGCAGATCCGTCAAAAGGGCTCTGCCCCAGAGGGTTTTAAGTGGGCCAATGTCAGACTTTTTGATCTACAATGTTTACAAATAAATATAATTTAAAAGCAGATGTTTACTTTCACCAACTGTTTTGTAGGTTTGAATAATCACAACATTCTGTATTAGCATTAGTCATGATTTGAAATAGTGCCACAGTGTTACTACAGAGTGCAGCACAGAGAACTATTTTACTTTTTAATAAGTCCAAATGTATCAAACCCCAATCGCAGCACACCTGTGCAGTCAACATCGTTTAAATCATCCAATGTTAAATATTAAAACATAAAAACCTTTAGCAAACAATTTATGACAACCGCTAATTTGCAACCAAAAGGTGAGTGAGCGTAGCGAACGAACATCAACCTGGAGGCGAGTAAGCGTAGCGAACGAGCTAACCTGAAAACATGTGAGCGCAGCGAACGATTTCCAACCTGAAGGTGAGTGAGCGTAGCGAACGAACTTCAACCAGGACGTGATTGACCCATGTGAATACTTATGAAGTTAAGCGGGGCAAAGCCCGCGGGTACAGCTAGTTATCATCTAAAAATAGGTTTTTAAACATCAAAGTGTTTAATTTAAATATCTAGTAAACTATGAGATTAAAAATTTGCCTTGTTGTTTTAAATTGGTTTCCAAGAATCCAAGGGAGTTCATGGAAGCATACGGCCATCTTGTATTTGCCCGCCATTTTTTTGTTGGGAGAGGAGATAAAAATGCTTTTACGCCCACAGTTAAAGTTTAAGTTTAGCCAGCCTGTTGTGTTGAGACTCCTGAGCTTATCAGAGAAAAAAAGCACTGTTAATTTCGTTATTTTCAAACAGCCGCTGAAGAGTTATTTACCATCCCAAAAATATTTTTTTTAATACCAAAGTGAATAGTGATTGTAATTTAATTATCTAGTATACTGTGAGATTATAAATTTTCTTTGTAGTTTTTTAATGGTTTGAGTTAGTACGTCTAGACTCCCAAAAACTCTTAAGGACAACTTGGGACTTAAGAATTGGCGTGGTCGATTTGTAACCATAGGAAATTAGCGTCGAAGCTGAAATGGAATCTGCGTAGCTCACTGTCGGTGGAGAAGGAGTTGAGTACACAGGGAATCAATAGTTTTACCAGAACAGCATAGGTACATATTCATAGCTAACTGCAGGTGCTGGTGTTGAATACTTGATAGGCTTCAATGGAGTTGGAGTAGAATGTTTAAAGTATGTGGGAGTAGAAGTCATATGTAGCCAACTGGACTGGTTTCAGTGGCACAATCAGTGTTTTGAGAACTGTCGGCACTACAGGTTTCACAGCTGCACACGACTACTCGTAGGAGATAGCCGGGGCGGGTGGTGTGTAAGTTAGGCCTACTATATAGTTTTCATGGCTTATTTGCGTAGGTTACAAAACCATTTGAACTAGAACTGCAGAGTAGCCTTAGCTCACACAGGTATGACAGAGGGTGGTCGAGGCACCGAGGATTTAGTTACAGCAGGCTTCACTGATGGAGGAGTGGGGTGGAACTGTATGAAATAGCTGGTGCTACTGGCTTCACGTAGCTAACGGCACAGAAAACATACTACTAACTATAACCCAGAATGCTAACCGCATGGTAAAAAGCGTTAAGTACTCGGAGAGAGCTTTACCTGTCAATATGTAGGCAGCGCCACCAGCGCTGCTATGCTGGTGGCGCTGCCTGCGAATTGATAGGCAAAGCTCTCTCCGAGTACTTAACGCTTTCTACCATGTGGTTAGCATTCTGGGTTATAGTAGTATGTTTTCTGTGCTGACGTGCTCAATGGTTGCTGGAGTTGGCTTTAAAAACTTGACAAGCGTTATCAATTAAGTGTTAAATTGCAGCAGACATATGGAGCATTACCGATCTTTTCTTCAAATTGTTCTGAATATTGTAATGAGCTTCTTTTAGCGAATTTCCTATATAGGGAATGAGCTATTTTAAGATTAGAGCAATTTAAAGTGGTTAGTTTATGAATGGACAGTTGAGAGTCTAAGGGAATTTTTAGTTGTCGCAACCAATCACGCCCTATTATTTTATTAGTTAGAGCTATTAGAGCTATCCATAACAAACAAGTTGAGGTTTGTAGATTTGTTGTTGTACCCTACGCTATGTACTACCATATGCTGTGGACCTACTACAGACAGGAACATCTTTTCCAACATAAAAGTTAAAATCCATTTCATCTTCAAGCTTGCCAGGATCATCATGTTCTAAGTCTTCGTGAACTTGGCTTCTTGATTTTGTTAAACTTGATATACACACTTTTTAGATATCACTACTATGGCATATAGATGGCTATGGCATAGACTACAAAATAGGGCCTTAATGTCCCGGTCACACAATTTTGCCAAGTGGTTACTCTCACCACAACGCACACATAGTCCTACAATTCAAAGACACTCATAACATCTCTTTGGATAATTTTTAATTTGTCTTGCGTGGTGAGTTATCATAAACCTGTTTGTTTTTTTATGTAAACTTTATTAAATGAGGTACGGTAAAGCGACAACAGGATTGAATCTGACCTGGGCCGTCCTTGGCCCCCTGGGGCAGCCATGCAGAATTTTCCGAGGGTGCAACAGTAGGACTGAGAGGAATTTCCTCGTTCTCCCTGCCTGATTACCATCACCCTACCATACACATAGTGAACTAATGGGCTAGTGGCTCATGTAATCGTTCATGGAATTATTTACTCTAGGTGTATATTTGTCAGCACTTGTCTTTTATACACACTTTTGTCTTTATTAAAACAATTTAGACAGGTATAATTGCCTTTTACAGTAACTAGTGTCCCTGTTGCTCGAATCCGAGCAATAGCCAAGTATTACAGGCATTATTTTAAAACAAATAACAGTCATAATTTCTGATGACTCAAAGATTATAGAAATACTCAAAGATGTACCTAACTGATTGGTATAACCAACATTTTTTGTAAATATCTATCGTTTTTCAAAAGCTGATCTTGTTTTCTGCAAATAGCCATACTCATAGCCGCATTAGGTTGTCCATAATGATGATTATCAGTGTTGCCAATCCAATATGGCCCAATTACCCCCTCCAGAGCAAAGAATTACCCGCTTTTTCTCAAAATTACCCTCAACAAACCAAAAATTCCCTTTCGACACTCTTGCCTGTCTCTAAAAGTAACGAATACAAACCCTGATAAATTAGTTTTGAGTAATCCCACAAATTAAGATGTAAAGAACTAAATATGGGACTTGAGACTTGTAATTAACCTTCATAATGAAATTTTCAATCTTATGACCTTAAAAAAATAATTACATAAGTTACTTAGGCCTACAATGATTTGGTTTTTTTTATGATAGCCTATGTGATATAATTATTTAGTAATGAGTAAGTACTGTTAAAAATTTAATTTTTTATTATTAATAGGGAGAAAATATAGTTATTATAACCAATAAATATTATTATTCCCCTGTTTTATATTTTTCATCCTCTTTAGAAGTAGACTAGAGACTAGACTAGTACGGTATTTTCCTTCCACCATGGTTTCAGGCATTAAATTAAGGCCAGGCTACCACCAAAAGTTTTTCCACTCCAATCCAAAAGAAAAGACTACAAACAACCGTACTGACTGAAACTGAAACTGAACCGAACGAACCGACTGAACGCTGTAGCCTACTAGAGTGACTGAGTCACTGAGTGAACTATATCTCAATGGTGAGAACTGAACCAAACTAATGAAGGTTAAGAGAAGTTGTGTAAAACGATAAAAAGTCTATGAAATTACTTTAATGGGAAACAAATACAGGGAAATATTTTTCTTTTAGTGAAATATAAAAGTAATAATACGAAAAACAAATAATATTTGATCAGTTGTCATTTACCCGCTTTTTACCCGCCTATTTGCCATTACCCGCAGCATTACCCCCAGGTAACTAAATTACCCGCTTTTCGGGTAATTACCCGCTTTTTGGCAACACTGATTGATTATAAATTCTAAAAAAAAAAACATTATTTATATTTCTTCTCCTTGGTGGCGGGCTATGAATTTCCTATGTTTCCATAGTTTGCAAATCCGCTCTTTCAATGATTACTATAATAAATGCAGCACAGTGTTAGTTCAGTTTTCTTTTTACTATATCAATTCATCCAGGCTCTCTCGCTTTTTCCATTGTAATATTTACGCCAACCCAAATTCAAATAGTAAAATATTTCATTTCAACCAAGTCAGTAAATGTTAGTAGCAAACTGTTAAATTAGCAAACTTATTGATTGTTTACAATTAGCATATGTGTTCTTCCCACTTTTAATTTATGACAACAGCTGGAGTTTCATAACAATTTTTGTTTCCCATGTTAATCTTTTGGAGAAATACGAAACTTTAAAGGGCCCCAGAGCCTAATTATTCCCTAAACTAAAAAAAGTTTCCTGCACAACTTCACGTTACGCTCTTTCCAATGACACAAAAAACATGTCAATCGGTTTAGTAGTTTCGGAGGAGTAATTGTCACAAAAAACCTGCTTGGGTATTAAATAAGTATACAGTAGATATAATAACTGTACAATAATAAAATAATAACCCCGTCGCAGCAAACCTGCATATTAAGGACATTTCCATTTATCCGGCTTGATTTCTACTAAAATATTCCTTATAAATTTCCAGATTTATTTCCTATTTAAATAACATTAATTTTAGTGAGTAGTTAGGTTTGCTGCTACGGGGAAGATACTGAGATGTGCAGGGCCGGTTCTAAGAATTTTCTAGGAATTTTTCAGAGTTAAGTGAACACCCGAATCAGCGCCACTTAGAATCCCCCCTTATTTACCACCCCACCATATTTGTGAATTTTTTCCCTACGATTTTGGGAAGAACTTTTTTATAAGTTTAGGTTAGAAGAATACTTGCAATAAAAGACTGTTTATTATTCCCAGAAATTTAACATTTTTACACTTTTACTCATCACTTTAGCAAAACCAAGGCCACACTAAAAAAACAGTCCGTAATGCTCGTCAAGCATGACGTCACTACCTATAGAAGACGGCAATGGCGCAATGTTTGCCGTTTGCTGGTTTTAATCTTTCCTTGGAAAATAAATAAATAAATACCTACGTCATTGCCGTCGTCTATCGTGACGTCATGCTTGACGAGCATCACGGCCTAAATTAACAATTTATTTCTAAATGTGAAAAAATTAGCAGTTAAAAATTAATTCTCCTAGCTTTGATCTTGGCAAATTCTTTAATTGCTGAGTCGGTATCACTCTGGTTCAGAACAGGTGTACGTATACAACTAAAAGAGTGCAATACAATACAACGTAATGCTCTGCTCCAGGAGGGGAGAGTTATCAGAAGTAGAAGAGAGGGAAGGGGGGGGGGGTGAAGTTTCGGTGCTGCGCGCTTGCTTATCTCGAGCATGAAATGAAACCCAAAGGCGCCGTGTTGTACGCTGCCGAGCGTCAGCTCACTACAAATCGAAACTATTTAATATATATTATACAATAAATAATTTAACTGCAAATGGCTAACTTTGTTGTAGTCCTGTACAAATATACGCATTTTTCAAGTGCTGTTGGTACAAGCAGAATAAATGCCTTTATTGTGGTGCTTTGAATACTTGAACTCTGAGCGAAAATAAACAAAATTACGTTGTTAAAAAAAATTCCGTTTGCGCCACTTTTTTGTGGCACCATATGCGGCCGCGTAGTTCACGTATGGGTTAAACCGGCCCTGGAGATGTATTTTTTTAATTGAAATGTTGATAGCTTAGTATGAAATAAACCAAATTGCCAAATTAGATTAAAATATATCCATAAACAAGCAAACTACAACAGTTTATTTATTCTCCATAAGAATAATATGGGAATTTTTAATTTAACATTTTTTAAATTTTCTCCGTAGTCAATGAACATTCAAAAACACTTCAATATACTAAATTATTTGTTTTTTTAAGCTCTTCAAAATGGTCTAGAGATAAATTTAGAAATTTAAAGTTTTTAGGGTCAAAAATGGGAAAAATAGATTTTTACCCCATAAAACCCCCCATAAACCCCTGTTGCCATAGTCCGATTATGCTGGTTCGCGAACTCGTTCGAATAAACGTAAGATCACACGTTTGTACCAAATTTAATCTAAATCGGATCATTTTCGCTCGAGTTATCGCACTAAACGAACACATATATAAATATATATATTTATTTAAAAAATGTCCTTAGAGACGAAACATGTTGTGTTTTATTAAATAACAAAGAATATAAAAAAGGGTTACCGTACTCATGTTATTTTATATATTATTTATTAATTACTTATAGTAGCCCTCATAAGTGAACAAGTTTACAACAAATGTATATATATATATATATATATATATATATATATTAATAATTGGAAACATTATAACAACATTAAGTACCCTTTTAAATTCCTTTTAATTAAAAGGGTACCTTATGTTGTTATAATGTTTCCAATTATTAATATAGTAGTAGCCCTAATCACAACCATACTTATTATATAAATAAATAAATATATATATATATGAATTTGAACGGATGGTGTTTTTGGCCTATGGGGACCTCAAAATGAAAAAGTAAATCGGTCCCGGGTCTAGGTCTTACCATGAGACCTACGGTAATAGCTTACTCCCTATATGGGAAATTCGCCAATAATATTGTGGTAAATATTTTAATGGACTGAGGTTAGGTTCGGACATTTATCTCTTGATCTGAAAATTATGCCGCACTTCCATGAGATGATCTGTTCCCTTGCCTGTGTGTGTGTAGATACGGAGAAGGAAGCTGGACGCGGGATAACGGAAAGAAACCGACGCGGCAAGGGAGATTTCTCTCAATCGTTTATTGTCACACCCCTGAAATTGTCCGCATGGCTGCCCCTGCAGACCAAGGCTGGACCAGACCAAATTCACTACTGTTGTTACACCACCATTAAACGAACTAGTTCCATTAAAAAGATTTTCAACCTTTCTTTAAAGCTTCAAGAATCAGAGCATGTTCATACGCAACTTCAAAGGTCAAATCTGGTTGCTGAAGAATCTTTTCACTGATTGATTAATCTTGTAATCCTAAAATGAATTGTGCACATAACAATAAATCAACTACTGAAGATTCACAGGTAGGATGGTTAAAATTAAGTCTCCTTAGTGCCGCTACAAACTCAGATGGACTATTTCGGACTTTGAAAACACCATACAAAATGATATTACTGTACAAAAACATTGGGTTTTAGACATAAATGTTTTTCAGAGATGAGTCGAAACTGAATGACGTTTTTACGCTCTGGTGTAGGTATTGAAGGTCTTGGATTCTGTTCATGCATTTGTGTAATTTCATTGAACTTGTTTACAAGTATAGCTTGCTGAGCAAACTTTGATAGAATTGTAGAAAGTTCTTCTGATATGATAGTACTGTATGTGAAATTAAATTTTGTATCCTGTGGAAATGTTTTTAAATCATTTAAAATGTTGCACTAGCTGCCACATATTTCACTTTTGAACTAATAAAAGCAACGCTTTAAATTTTAGAACAAAAACTGAATTTAATCACAACAAAACATTACAAAAAGTAAACGTAAACATTTAACAGAGGATTTAGATAATTGTTCAAATGAGCCAGGTAATGTGATATATGACAAAGACCTAGACCCGAACAGATTTTTGTTTTGATGTCCCCAGAGTCTAAAAACACTATCCGTTCAAATTCATATATAATATATATCTATTATATTATTAAAGTGATACAATCAAATTTTATGTAAACGGTTAAGGCCATTTACCAAATAAAAATATAGGCATATGTCACATCAAAATGAAGCTTAGAGTGTGTAGATTTGCCGAAAAGTATTGATATGGACGAATTTCCTAAGGGCTCAGCCCCACAGGCCGATTTCCAAAGGGCTACGCCTGGCATGCTTTCAAAGTTTACATGATTTAATTTAATTTAGTTAATGAAACAGCTGGTCAGTACAATGAACTGGTGTTTGTTTATTTACTCGAAAAAGATGTTTGTGATGCTTTATGTAGATTTATAAGGGTTATGTTTGGTTTTAAAGAAAGGTTGTATACGTTTTGTAAAGTATTGCTCAAAGTTTCATTTTGTAATTTATATAGTTAGCTACATGTAAAGAGGCTTGAGTAAAGTAGAAAAAATATGGTAAAACATGTCATTCGTGAAGCATCAATATGAAGCAATTGATGCTGTTGCTACACTAAGGTATGTTGTCATATACTTTTGGATCTATTAACATAAAGTACAAGAACAAAAGTAGGAGTTTGAAAGTAAGTAGGTTTACACATTTAAATCAGTTTATATTTTCAAAAAATATCATAGAGTTGCAGTATTTTAAAACTCACATCAGAATTACTTTAATAGCTCTGTAGGTCACATTTTCTTCCCGTCGCAAAGCACGGGTATAGCATCTTGTATAATATTAACACGTAACAGGGTTTTTTTATTTCACGCTTCCGAATCAACCACTCGACGGATTTTCATGATTTTTGTGTCGAAAGAAAGATAATTTTGAGAACTAGGGAATGTCGAAGCCATAATTTTAGTTTAGGGTCCCAGTTATTTAGAAATTAAGTTTTAATTTTTGGAAAGTAGTAGCCGACGCTAAGATTCTAAACTAGCTTTTGGTATAATATAATTTGCTTAACATGCAGCTGCAAACATTCAGCGTTTGTAACACAAATTCAGCATTTGGATAAGATTAAAAGACATACTAAGGGTTGACTCATTTATACTATTATTATAATATACTGTATATTATATGTGTAATGCTAATCATTGATACGTTCAATCCTTTGGTAAGAGGATGACATATTATTTAAATATACATAGTAAAATACTAGGATGTACAAATTATCCTTAAGTAATCTTTGTAATCTTCGGTTTGTTTTAGTGCAATAGAATTTGTTTTAACTAACAGCTGGTTATTAGTTATAAAAATGCTCTATAGAACTATGAGGTTATTTTATTTACTCTGATTTTGTCATTGATTATAGGAAATAAGTAAGATTATTCAAGTGAGTTATTAAGTTATTAAGATTATTAGGATCTCAATAGTTCCAATTTTATATAAAGTTTTTGAAGCTCTCATGTTGAAACAACTCAATAATTTTTTTGATTCCAATAAGTTGATGTCTGACTCTCAATTTGGTTTTAGAGCTGGTAGATCAACCACTATGGCAGTCTCTCACATTTCCAATTACATTATTAATGCTTTTGAAAATAAAAATACTGTGTCCATGCTTCTTTTTGACTTAACAAAAGCTTTTGATTGCATTCCGTTTGACATTTTGCTGACAAAACTCAAATTTTATGGACTTAATAAAAACTCAATAGACATAATTGAATCATATCTGACCAACAGGAGGCAATTTGTTAGTGTGGAGGGTAAAAACTCAACATTGACAGCAATTAAAGCAGGAGTTCCGCAGGGCTCGGTCCTGGGCCCTTTTCTTTTCATTGTTGCAGTTAATGATCTTCCATGTAACATCCCTATTGACAGTGTTATATATGCAGACGACACCACAATTTTTACTTCTGATAAAGATCTTATATAAAGCTCTCAGAAACACTTTCTAATGCAGAAAACAGTGTTTTAAACTGGTTTTCTACAAATAAACTCATCTGTAACCAATCCAAAACCCAGAAAATAGAATTTTCACTCTCTTCAAACAAATTAGACCATTCAGTCAAACTTCTTGGCATTCACCTTGATAGTAAATTAAATTGGAAAATTCACATCACAAATTTAAGCAAAAAACTATCGAGAGTTTCATGTCTATTCTGGAAACTCAAGTCTTTTGTTGACATTGAATATCTCAAACTAGCCTACTTTGGACTGTTTCAATCCCACATTCAATATGGAATCCAACTTTGGGGCCATTCCCCCCATGTTCATGAGCTTCTACTAATACAAAAAGAAGTCATCCGCACTATGTCGGGGGCTGGCCCTGCGGAGCACTGCAAGCCACTTTTTGTCAGACTAAACATTTGCACAATCATTAACTTATACATCTACAATGTACTTATATACACTAAAACTAATCTCAATGAGTTTTCCACCAGGCAGAATTACCATTTCCACCATACACGAAACAAGGAACAACTGGATATACCACATCACAGGCTGGCCATCACAGGTAATTCTTTTAAACTTAATTGTGTGAAATTTTATAATAAGCTGCCCGAGCCTCTTCAGGCAGACAGCCTTTCTCTTCCTCTTTTTAAGTCAAAAATTCATAACTGGCTCATAGCTAACCCATTTTACTCAGTTAAGGACTTCATGAATTATAAAATTAAAGCCGAATCTTTCATACTGTAAATCAAAACTCTCAATCGTTATTCTTAATCTTTGTTATCTATAGATATGAACATGTTTAGTGATATTTTATTTAATGTAATTTGACAATGCCTATTCCTATGTACAACTTGGTCAATGGCAATAAACTTTCTTATTCTTATTCTTATTAGTAAACCACCGAGATAAGTAACGCCATCGATGTACACGAGTCTTAAAAAAAAGGATTATGCAAATTATTTTACTGCTCAACTTTTTTTTAGGAAAGTATTAGTATAAATTCGTAGAAAATATATATGAACACAACTATTGATTCATGTTTATTTCTTTATTATGAAAAGTAAACATTGAATTATTTACAATATGAAAATTAATCCAGTCATATGATAAATATTGAAATTAAATGAGAGAGTTTTAAATATATAACAATTCCTCCCCCACTTATTTGAGAGAAAACTCATTTACAAATCCATCCTTTTGATGGGTTTCCTGATTCTCGTTGATCGGCGAATCTTGGGGGCATCTGGTTTTGAGTATGCGGCGCTTTGTTGTCTGCTGGTACTCGGCTCCTGGGCCTCTTGTTGTCTGCTGGTACTCGGCTCCTGGGCCTCTTGTTGTCTGCTGGTACTCGGCTCCTGGGCCTCTTGTTGTCTGCCGGTACTCGGCTCCTGGGCCTCTTGTTGTCTGCTGGTACTCGGCTCCTGGGCCTCTTGTTGTCTGCCGGTACTCGGCTCCTGGGCCTCTTGTTGTCTGCTGGTACTCGGCTCCTGGGCCTCTTGTTGTCTGCCGGTACTCGGCCCCTGGGCCTCTTGTTGTCTGCTGGTACTCGGCTCCTGGGCCTCTTGTTGTCTGCTGGTACTCGGCTCCTGGGCCTCTTGTTGTCTGCTGGTACTCGGCTCCTGGGCCTCTTGTTGTCTGCTGGTACTCGGCTCCTGGGCCTCTTGTTGTCTGCTGGTACTCGGCTCCTGGGCCTCTTGTTGTCTGCTGGTACTCGGCTCCTGGGCCTCTTGTTGTCTGCCGGTACTCGGCTCCTGGGCCTCTTGTTGTCTGCTGGTACTCGGCTCCTGGGCCTCTTGTTGTCTGCCGGTACTCGGCTCCTGGGCCTCTTGTTGTCTGCTGGTACTCGGCTCCTGGGCCTCTTGTTGTCTGCCGGTACTCGGCCCCTGGGCCTCTTGTTGTCTGCTGGTACTCGGCTCCTGGGCCTCTTGTTGTCTGCTGGTACTCGGCTCCTGGGCCTCTTGTTGTCTGCCGGTACTCGGCCCCTGGGCCTCTTGTTGGCTGCTTGTACTCGGCTCCTGGGCCTCTTGTATATATATATACATTTGTATCCATTAAGCAAAATGACTCAAGTAACAATCATCTGATTTTGATGAAATTTTGTACACACATTTAAACCTACGATTCAACAACCAGCATGATGGGACTATGGGAACAGAGTTTTTATGGAATTAAAATTAGTTTTCACATTTCATACTCCTCTTGAATTTGCATTTTTGACCATTTTACGTAAAATTATCTGCTAAGTTATGAATATAAAATGTTGATTGAATTTGGCAAATTTATGAGTTTCACCCTACACTATTAACATTTAGTAAAAAAAGACTTGTTATCTTCCCAGTAGCAGAAAACTTACCGGTAAGTACTCATAAGATCTAATGTCATTTAAAGTTAAACAAATATAATATGTCTTGTTTATGGAAATATCTGAGTAAAAATCCAACCAGACTAATTTAAATTAGCTAACCTTGCATGATTGCTACTGTGGGGATTACATGAGTTAACTGTTTAAAAGTTATAAATAGTTTTATACTAATATATTTTATCCAACATCTATCTATAATATAAGAATAAATACAATTAATCCTGGAATCGACAGTAAAGTGTTTCCAAAAATACTAGATTATTAAGTATAAAAGGAAAAGGGTTGTTTAAATAAATAGGCATATCAAAAGGGAACATCCTTTTGATTATTTATTCTTTGAGCACCGAAACGCTCTTCTTGTAAACTCAGCTGAATTTCAGTTGAAGCTTTATCTAATTTTACAATATAAATCTCGCTTCCTAAGAAATCTCACTTTATGCTCATTTTATTTATAAAGAGATCTAAAATAACATTCACTCAGTATTTAAAAATACACCGTGTCCCAAAAAGAATGGATCAAATCTACAGCTTAATATACGTAGAAAGCTTTAGGCTGCCAAAACCAGAATCACGGCGGTACAAATTTCACGCGCTATTGCGCCTCGGGTTTTTTTACTACACGATAATTTAAATTATTCAAGACCATATATGTGACCATATTGTTTGCTTTAATGTTTTGTTTGTATATTTTAAGAGATTCATGCTTTCAATGACGTTTCTATCTTGATCCATTCCATAAATAAAACTCTTTTGCAAAAACCACATTTTTTTAGTACATAAACAATTCTAAAACTTATTAATGCTTTAAAACTATTTATATGTTCTAAAAGCTGTCATAGTTCCATGACGATTGGCTTAGTATAGTTAATACTATCTTTTAAAAGTCAGCCGTTGTCTTGAAAATATAAAAAAAAACTGTGCTTTTTTCATTCAACCTGCTAAATGACTAAATTGAAATCATATGACTGTAAAAATTTCGAAAGTTACTTAGTTGGACGCATAGTTAAATTTGTCTGAACAACGCTAGAAAACCTGTACTTTTGTATTCAACCCGCTTAAAGGCGAATTAAACTATATTACAAATTTGAAAGCAACACAGTTGAACGCAGAATTAAATTTGTGAAATTTATATACAACTGTTATGTTTAAAAGTCTACTTGTTACGTTGCAGTTAGAGCTCAAACTCGAGTATCCTTACTTTTTGACCCGAGAGTTTGTCTAATTTATGGTGGTGCTCTGTTTTGACAGGCAGCTATGAAAATGAATGAATGGCCAACATCGAGGAGGTAGATATACGGTCTGTCCTTATAAATTTTATGGCTGACAATTGAATAAACGTGAACAATATTTCTATCCATTTAATTACACTGCAAACTAAGAATTATTCGCGGGATTGAAGATTACAAAACGCAACGAAACTTGAGTGTCCGTGACCAGTGGCGGCTCTAGGACTTTGTCAAGGGGGGTTTGGGGGCGTGGAGCAGCCGTTTGGTGACTTTCTAAAGCAATTTTTAACGCCTAAAACTGTGTCCAATAATAGTCCAAAAACTCCCATTTCAACTGTTGTTTGTCATGAGCAAGTAGACATAAGTAGAGTAGAGTAAAGTATATTTTTTTAATAGTTTTTACCAATTTATTTAATAGATCAGATTTATTATCCTAATAGAACTAGGCCTATATTAAATATGAATAGATATTACAAAACATAACAATTGATCCTCTATTGTAGTTTCTATTTCATAATTTAACTTGCACTTTTTAAACCTAGTTTTTATTTTTACTGCTCAGTTCGGAATTTTGGGGAAGGGGTTTGACCCTCTAACCCCCCCTGCCTACGGCCTTGTAAAACGGGTCTACACTGTATTGAAAATATAAAACTACCAATTAATAATTTAATAGTAAAATATCCATGGCAATAAGGAGTAGATAACCAAACGGTGAGGCCTACAATAATTGAATTGTAGGCTATATTTAAACATCCACGGCAATAACGAATAGAAAACCAAACCATGAGGGTAAGGCTTGACTAATTGTATTTTATATTTAAACATCCACGGCAATATGAGTAGAAAACCATACCATGAGGGTAAGGCCTAACTTTAATTGTACTGTTTGAATGTGAAATCCATCCTCCTTTCTTTCTGGCCGGCGAAGTGATCTATTACTTTTTCGTTGAAGTTTGAAGTTGACAATAGCTTTTTTCGATAGAACACATAGCAAGCACACTAAGTCTGTCTTTTTTTCATGGTACTCCTGGTAAACGTTTCAATTCGTTTCAAATTAGAGAAACAACGTTCACTTTCCGAAGTAGTCATAGGTATTGTGCTTATGATTTTTAAAAGTTTGATTGACTCTGGAAGAACATCTTTGAGGTTGTTGTCGCAGACAAAGTAGTCTTAATGACCCTGTGGCCGTTGAACAATCATCCCTATTGTAAATAACATTTAACTCCTGTTTCAATTCAGTTTTATTTAGGCTAAACAGTTCCGCAGCAGCGTGTAACTCTTTTTCGGGAAACTTGGTTTTTAACTCCTCAAACAAACTTGGCTGAAACAGTTTTGCCGCGGACAAATGATTTACAAACGTAAAACGGTCATCAATTCCCGACGTAATTATGTCACACACTTCCTTTGCGACAACGCGTTTTTGATCGTCGTGTTTTCTCCGCTTTTTGCTCGATTCGGATTCACTATCTCTCGGTTGATCTAACATGGTCGAGTAGGTCTACAAGTAAAAGGAACTGTGAACAAGTGAAGAATTTTAATACAAATCAAATGAGGCCTTGTTTGTTAAAATCGGATAAAAAGTAACTGAGTTATCAGTTTTTTTATACATTTGGTTACGCAATTTTATAGGACTACCATACTTGAGAACATTGGTTGTCCTATTAAATTGCGTAACCGAATGTATAAAAAAACTGATAACTCAGTTATTTTTCATCCAATTTTAACAAACAAGGCCTCATTTGATTTGTATCAAAATTCTCTATCTTTTCGGTAGGGTAAAATATTTTCTTAATATTTACGGTTTTCATGAAATTGTATTAGCTTTAAAGTCTGACTTTTGTTTCTCTGATTGGACTTAAATTTGACGAGACCTATTGTAAACAATATATTTACTTAATGGTCAATAAATTTCTTATTATTCTTAATCTGCAAAAAACCTCCACTTGGTGATTAAAGACTGAATTATCAGATCGAAGCTGTCGGATAACTGATGCAACACAATTAACATGATTTTTCGCAATCATATGCATGTGTTGCTCTCTAGGTAATATACGGAACCGTAGGGCACCTTCAAAAACGCACCTGATGAAGAATTCCTTAGACAAAACACGCACTATTAGGCGTAGGGCCTACAACGTCACGCTGCGGCAAACAAATTAGAAACTGTAAAGCGGTTCATCTGCCAAAGTTGAAGAAAATTCAACTAACATCTAAGAGGACCAGTCCAACGAAAAACTGCTTACTTATATCTGAATGAGGAGCATATATAAGGCATTTACATATGAGATTCTCCATTCAGTTTGAGAGGCAATTACAGTTGTATATATTTTAATTGCAGGTCCCAAAGGATCTGTAAAACATTCGTCTATAAAACGCTATCCTATATTTTAGGCCTAGGGGAAAATAAGTTAGTTGTACTGAAACTGGTGTGGAATGGAATCGCTAAACAACTTCTACTTACTTAGTGGACGAATCTCAAATTCGCTCTTTAAACTATTAGTGCCTATCTTTGACACTTACGTCTCATCGATACGTACTCGCACAGAGGACGTGCAAATTCATAGACAATGAACAAGACAAAGAAATGGCTTATCTTAGTTCTGATTTGGTTTTCTACGGAGGGGGAACTGCGATTGAAAAATTGCATCCAATCCATTGGAATTGTTGAACCCATTAGGCCATTCGAGACGTAGGAATTGGCTACATTCAAGTTTGTCACCTCATAAACCTATGCTTAAAAGACTGTTGTTGACATGTTAAACATGTAACAAAATATACGGCAAGCAGGGCGTAATTAATTAATGGCATGATTAAGATTGGTTTTAGCTAACTTGGGCAACCACACTATCACAGGAACA